>NW_009628205.1:33625-90249 GCF_000690535.1 Cariama cristata | reverse complement strand
AAAAAAGTTCCCCCCCCCCCCCCCCCCCCGATTAGACTGTTTTATGAATGTGGCCCCAGACAGAATTTCTTAGTGAATGAAGTATATGTCAAAAAATGTCCAGTGCTGTTTTGCAGAGATAATGTATAAAGGGGAAGAAGCAGTGCATGCTTGTGCAGGTAGAATTTTGTTTATATGAAATTCCTTTTCATCAAGCTCAGATATTTCCAGTCATGCTATGTTTTAGTTTATATTTTACTTGTATTTTTATTATCTCCACCAAGCCAAACATCTTCTTGGATAACTTATGTGAATTTCCAAATGGCTTTTGCAGCAATCTGGAGTTTAAACTTTCAGTTAGATAGGTTCTAGTGGAGAATGGAAAATTTCATAATATGAGCAAATGGGAAAAAAACACTTGAGGAAACAGAAAACTTGCAGAACATTTGCAGTGTAGTTATCTTGACTCTCTGCGGAGAATCAACCATAATAGTCTCGTTGCAAAAGGATCAGGTGCTCATATCTTTCATTTTGGAATATTCTTTCCTTAAGGGCAGGCACTGTGTCAGACACATTCATGTCTATATGCTGGATACCCCACTACAGTTTTAGAGTCGGTAGCAACAAGCGTTGCTCAGAAAGCTCTCAAGGCTGCCAAAGCAGGGCCAACACAAAGAGATTTCTCCAGTTGTACTCTAGCCTTGAGGCAGCAGCTTCTGAAAATGTCGTACTAAAAATGGCATGAGAAATAATAGTCATCATCAAGGGGGGTTGTACCAAAGGAAATGGAAGATTTTACAAGAGCTGAACAAAAATATAGATATATAAACAACATCTCTGGCTGCTGATTGCTGGAATGTCTTATGTGTTTTACTTTTTTTTTTTTTATTATTTTAATGTAAGATGGCTCTGCGTACACTTCTTGGAAGTTCATCTTTGATACTGTCAAGCCAAAGGGTATCTCGGAAACATACAGGACTGGGGGATGGGAGTACAAACGTTCAGCATCATTCATGATCAAGCCTTAAAACTCAGGCATTTGAACACCAGCACATATTTCAACAGGTGTCTCTCCACTCAGTGCAGCTTTATTTATTATTTAAATCTGCTTGCTATTTCAGACTCAGACAGAGTTCAGACCATCCAAGTCCCTTCTTTCTTTTGTGTCTGCATGCAGTTTCTGATCAGACCACAGAAAGTATTTTAACAGGCTTGTGTTAACAAAAAGATGCTTTATTAATTCTTTAGCTCCCTTAGTTATTCCTATGATCAAAATTTTGACCAAATGATGGTCTTTTCCTGATAAAATACCTACCTTCAGATTGAGATCAGATGGGGTTAGTCAGGCCAAGAGGAATTTGCATTAAAAAGTTGCCACTGACTAAAAAAATTGAGGATTAGATTAAATTTGGAAAGCAACTTTTACAAAATTGAGAGCTACCTTTTTTCTGATATCGAGGATAAAACCTAGTCTCCTGCTCACAGTTCACACATTGCCCTCTGGAGCAAACAGAGTTCTGAGAGCTCTGGCTCTCCTGTTTTTCCTGCTTCTTCATATCCCTTGCTCCCAAGGTGATTTGTAGGTGTTGCAAGTGAGCAGATCTGCGTGCCTGCCAGTGACTCCCACCCAGCTGATTGAATTCTTGGTTGTCTTGTTAGGCAGTTTTCAATCAATCATCTTTGTACTCCAAGACCAATGCAAAGGCCCTTTGTTAGGGCCAAGGAGTCGAGCTGCTACTGGCTCAGTGCCCAGTACTGGACTAACTCCCGTTTCATACACCAGGGAGGAAACGCAGACCCATAGCCTGTTCTTTACCATGGTGTGCTTTCTTTTTAATAAACTCCTTTGCTTAGCTGGCAGTAAGATAAATCAAGAAAAAAACCTTCCCAATCTCTGCATTTGAGACACAGAGAGGACTCATTATCTCAAGTCACTAGGGAATATGTACAGTGCTTCATAAGCAATGATGAGACAGGGTCAGGAAGAGAAAACACACTCAACTGCTACTTTGGACCAATGCTGGATGGCTTTGGCATTAAAGACTTGTGTGTCTAGCCAGCTAAATTCTGTAAAACTGCTCTATAAAGAAACTTTTCTTAAGCAGTGCTTGTTATTTCTGTTACCTAATTTGCACATTCAGCAGCACACTGTAGCTGTTATGGAGTGGGTCCTGCATTTCTGCAAATGGCAGCCAGCTGTCTTTCAACTCGGCAAATTTCTTTACAGTTTATTTATAAACCATTTGAAGGCTGACCTAATGCTCACTTAGCACAAAATAAACCCTGGAAACATGTGGTGGCATAAAGCTGCCAAGTCAAATACTTACTGCATTTTTGTAGAAGAAATACAGCACCATGTTGGCAAGTCGGGAGTAAGACCAGTGGCCATGAACAAGCAAGAGCTTCTCCAAATGCCGGAACCTTGGGATTGCAAAGTCACTTGCCATTACCGCCTTTAATGAAAGAAAAGTTGCAATCGTTATTGTAAAGCGTCACTTTCAACACCAACAGTGAATTTAGTCATCTTCTCAACTCATAGAGTCAATGGAAATTGTACTGATGAAGAATGAAATCCATCACAGCGCATCTGAAATGCAGTTATTGCTGCATTGGTTTGGAATACCCATGAGCAAACCCGGCAGCTGGGCAGAACATGTAAGGTGTCCTGGTCCTTGCCCAAAGGAGGTTACAGTCTACGTTCCAGATGGTGACAAGCAGCAGCAAAAAGCAAGAGGTGGGAGAATGGCTGGCAATTGCAGTGGCATGACCGTGAAAGGCTCAGGGCCTGCGTGTGGACATCTCGGTGGTAACATCTTTGTCTGTAAAAACTACAGCATACTTACAGGGCAAAATGAATTTCCAGAGAATAAAATAAGAAAAGCACAATTAAGTGGTTGCATCATAATTACTGGACTTTAAAAGACAAAACAATAAAAATACTAGTTTTAATTTGCAATCCTGGCTTATAAAGTTTACTCGGCTGTCCTGAGATATCAGTATTTTGAGGGATTTTTAAAATTGCATGTTTTGTAAAGCTGTCTATGAAAAAATCACACTAGATGAGACTCCTCTGGGACTGTGCAGACTGCCAAATCACACTGACAAAATGAATCACTCAGTTTCTCTCTACTTCTGACTAAAATTCAGGGTACTGTACATCTAGATGAGATCTTATAAATGATGGTGTTATCACAGTTGTTTCATGATCTTCCTTATCCTTAGGACCACTCTAAGATTTCATTTAATATTATTTTACATTTCATTTTCTGCTTTAGTATCACCTTTCTGCTCACAGTTCAGCAAAAACATGAGGAAAGGTGAAAACCTCCAAAGGAGCAATGTCTCCCTCACACTCTGCAGGGTATATTTTGGCTGTATTTTTAAATGAGAGACATCTTTCCTTTTTATTTTTCCTAATCCCCTTTCTTGGTAAATCATCAAAAGGGCTTGGTTTTCCCAAGTAAGTGCTTGTAGAAGATATTAAAATAAACTCTAAAACAGTATGCAAGAGAAGCTGTAATAATGCATTGTGATTTAAGCCGCAGATGTATATAAGCACTGGGACTTTTTTTTAATATGTTGACACACTTTGAGATTTCTCAGGTACTGGGATATACTTGTTATAGCCTCCCTGCACAGCACAGTCTGATTTGTCTTGCAGACACACAGCTATCTTGCAGTTTGAGAACAGAGCTGTGCTATGTCTGCTTCCTTGTCCTCCACTCTGTCTCAGCCTATTCCAATGTTAACACAAAACCGTTAGCTTCTTCTCATTTGTGCTTCTAACATAGTACTTCACAACACATTGTGAGAAGTGTTGGGGTTTTTTTCTCTTTTATTCCATTTTGATTACAGTGAGGAATATAGTGAGGGAGACAGTGTTATCCAATTACATTTGCATGTTTATTTTGTCTCAAAATATCCCCTTGATTTTCACATTTTTATTTTTTCTTCCAGCTTTTTCACAGGAAAAAGTGATTCATGCTCCACATGCTTCCACAGAATGTGGAAAGAAAATAAATCAGCAAGTATTGCTGTTTTAGACATCTGAATGCTCAGCGCCTTCTGAATACCGGCATGTGTAAGATTCTGACAGTTGTTTAGAGTAAAGAGGCCTGCATGGTTCCTTAGGATCTTGCAGTAAAGGAAGGGATCTATAAACATTTTCCACTCTGTTGAACTTTCATTTAGGAAAAAACCAAGTAGTTTAACGGGTTAATGAGCAAACAGCTGTCAGATTGGAACACACCGCAAAAGCCAGGGGCATTTGAGGACTGGTTATTGTAAGTGCATGAGCTCAACTGGAAGTGGCATAATGGGGAGAGGAGTAAAAAAAATTGCTACAAGCACTATATGTCTCCATTAGGAAAAAAGTGATCTGAATTAATACATAGATGATAAGAGCTGGCAGGTTCATAAGAGATGATAAGACCCAAGAAGTTTGGGGCAGACTTTTTTGAATTGATAGGCTTGGAGAGGGACCCACAAAAACAGTTTCCTCTGGGCTCTCTGGAGCCTGAACTGCCTGCAGAGTGATACTGCAGAAGATATGCAAAGCTCTCTGAGCCTGGTGAAGGTTGTGGAACAACAAACACACTTGGTGACAGCTTAAGCCAAGACTTCCTTTTCTCCTGCCTTTTCCATCAGTCAGACTCATAGAGTCTATGGCTGGGATGCCATATGCACAATGAATATCTGAATATTTTTGTGGTAGTTTCTTTCCAGTCTAATTTACAGCTGCTAACATGTTTGGAGAAGCATTTTTAATGGATTGCAGGCCTGAAATTTGTCTGTTTGAAGAGGGCTGATGGACAGCCATTTGCCCTGGAGATTACTTTGACTGAACCCACTGGATGATGCCTTTGGAAGAGTATATGAATAAATGAGAGAAACATCTACTGACTTTTCTCCAGAGTGCAGTCCTAACTCCTGGTGATCTGCATGTCAGAAAATGCACCAAGTTGACATCCAAGTTCATAGCTCAGTTAAATTTTTGTTTCATAAATTTGTGTGTTGACCTAAATAAATTATGGCCTTCATGAAATCCCATGGAATAAAATTCTATAGCGAACTTGCACACTGTATGAAGGAGGCCTTTCTTCCTTTTCGAATGAAACACCCAGCCAGTGTTGCAAAAAATGCAATGTGGGTCAGAGAACCGGCACCGGTAACTAAGTTAAGGAACATGCGCATCTGCTCGAGTCCTCAGGATGGAAACACTTCCCATCTTCTCTGAAGAGCTCTTTGACATATACTCAGCTACTCTGTTTTCTCATGCAATCAGTCTGCACCCAGCCCAAATACAAGGTAAGTTGTGGAAATGAGGTACCTTCTTAATTCTCTGCGTCTTATTGCCATGTCTGCTGCTAACATTGCAACTGAACGGCACTAGCAGTACAGGAGGCAGAGGTAATAGGTAATACACTAGGTAATATAACCTAAAAATATACATCCTCTCTTCTGGCGGTGGAAAAAGTGCCTCTTATACAGTGGTAAACACAGTAATCACAGGCTGAACACATCCAAAAGACTACAGGGCAGATTCCCTTATCTTGCTGTTCCCTGTGGCAGAAACGGGGAGAAAACCAAGATCTGGAATAGCATGTAGAGAGCAGTGGTTCTGCAAAGGGCTGCAATTTTCTTTCTTCTGTGTTTTGCTGTCTGAATAGGCTGAGCGAGTGAGATGTGTGGGTGGCTGGGCTAAGGGTTACCACCACACCATGCAAACAGGCTGCATCAGCTGGATGGGCTCGTACAGCCACTCCACAGGAAAAGTATACCCAAGCAATACAGGAGAGAGGAGATTATAAGCCAGACTAAGGTGAACCTTTGTTTCCTAAATAATACATAGCTGAACTTTTTTCCTCCTTTAAACCAGTATTTAATAAATGATTTCTTAAAACATATTGCTTAGAGGGGGATCTGGTAAGCTGAATTTTTTGAGAAGGTAGCATGTTTAAACTCAGCACAGATCTGAGAACTAACACAAGCTCAAACTCAGGCTGAAAGCATCCTTACGATGCACAACTAGCACTCCTGAGTGCAACTTGCCACTTCTCCTTTACTTGTGCTGGCTATCCAAAGGCAGCTTGGTCAACTGACATATGGGAAGTGCCTATTTCACCCTTTCATGGGAGTGCTCTTTAGTGAAAAGCAACATTACCTGCATGCCTTCTTGACCAGAGATCCCCACGCCAACATCTGCCACTTGGATCATGCTGACATCATTAGCACCATCACCTAAAGATGACGAGACACAGTTTTGTCGTCACTAGTAGACCAGGAACAGTTAGCAGCAGCAAAGCAAAGGAGAACCAGTTGTTACTGAGTGTTGGCTGACTATAGTAGAGGGAGATGTGTACTGAGTGTTGGGTGAGTATAGTAAGGGAAATGTGCGGTAGGAAAGGATCCATCTTTGGAATATAAGGTTCAAAGCTTGCCAAAGCTGCCAAGACATTCTGTTTTTTGTAGACTTTTTATCATGCAAAAGTAAAAAAAAAACCAAATCCCTCTCTTTTTAGTAAGACCTAAAATTCAGGTATCTGGTCTGAACTGCACAAATACTAAAATATTGGAAGGCTGAGAATGAGCTTCCCAATACTTCTGCTTCCTGATTAACTGTCTGCCTGCAATCAGATATGACTAAGAATGAAATGTGCAAGGAGGCCTAAAGCAAATGAGAATCTCTACACAGTAAAAAAATACAATAAAGTTAAGAAGTAGATGAATTCTTGACTTGGGTTGACCAGTTCAAGATCTTTAATACACCCACCACAGGTAGATTTAACTGCAATGGTTGCACAGTCACCATCGCTTGCTCTGCTTCCAATCATGATACCACAAGTGATAGGTGCCAGACACCAGATACCAGAATGGGACGTGTATTTATTTCTTAACCTCTTAAATTTACAGCCAGTGTGCTAGGGGAAAATGAAACTGTATTAGCTGATGACAAGACACCTAGTTTTAAACTTCAGTGGCTGAGGCACACCTTCACATCTCACTCCAGTTTCCCTGCTGTTGGCACATATAAGAGCGCTATCTGCTCACCTGACAAAGCTGATGGCTTTGTGAGTGTGCAACAAAACCTCAAGTTAGCTCATGTTGGTTAAAAGGGAGGATGTATACAGCTAGGCTTTTAAGCCAGAGCAGGAGCTTCAGTTCAACCCACAAGCTCAAGATGCTCAGAAAGAACAAAAACACAAGCTGCCCAGTCTCCACTATCCCAATATCCAATTCTGGAGAATTCAAGTTAACCAGCCAGATGTTTTTGACAGCTTATGCAAATAAACATGTCCACAGTCAGTCAGCCAAAGATAGAAATTCAGTATGAGGAAGGCATATTTGATCTAGGTATAATAGAGTGAGCATGAGGATTACTATAATCAGCTCACATTTGGTGATGTGGATGTCACAGGAATCTGGCAATTATTATAGGTACTTAGGGCTTCTCATGGGTAGGTCCAACCCACATATGTTGCTGCTATGATTAACCAAGACAGGTAGATGAAAGCTAGTGTATTTGTGACAATATATGCCACAATCGTATCTTCTAATGCAACACGAGCCTAAACTTGAGATAGGGAAAGAAATGCTGGTTGACTTTTCGTATGTAAAAGTCATGCAAACATGGAAGATGCTGCCAGATTCAAAACAGAATGACTGACAAAATCTCCCCTTTGCCAACAGAGCGATTAGCTGGGAAAAAGTGTAAGCACTGGCATGATGCCAGTCATAAATCCATTCTCTATACTGACAAGGCCAACTCATATCCTATGAGTTGGCTATATGGCCGACTTGTGATGAAAAATGCAGAACCTTGAGTTTAAACATGATTGGATGAAACAACACTGAGCACAATATTGTTCTGTGTAATACAGTGATTGCAAAATGGTGTTCTGAACAGCATCAGCTAACCCAGTTCTTCACAGCTATGTTCAGACATGTCAAAACCTCAGAGCATACCTGGGTCCCGACTACCTAATTTCTGTAGGAAAGAAATCCCAAATAATGCTCCAGAGTTCTATCTTGGTTTTGCATAACTATGTTAATTATGTTAGAGCTGTCCGACACATTTTCAGACAAAACTGGAAGGTTATTTGAGTTGTGAGGCAGCTGGAAGGGTCCCATTGCAAGCCAAAAAATCAAAATTCTCAAGGCACAGTATACACCAAGGTAGGCTAGTTTAAACTGAGAGGTATTTACCTATTGCCAAGGTCATTGCTTTGAGTTTATCTCTGACTAGTTTCACTACCATGCTCTTTTGGAGTGGGGTAGAGCGACAACACAGTACTGAACGGCATCGCTTGGCTAGTGCAAGAAATTTATCTTCTAGTGCAGGTTCCAGGGCATAAGCTAGAGTCCTTCCATCAATCACTAGGCCCAAGCTGGAAAGCACAGAGGAAGAGGGTGGATAGAAAGGGGTGAACCCAACAGTCATGTTTCCAGTAGCTTCGTCTATTGAGTTGTTTGAAAATTTAGACTCTATGCATTGCAGACACTGTTCCAGCAAGACAGCACATGTCTCCTGAAAAAAAATTCAAGATAAATATGCTTGAGAGAGAAGAACATGTATTCAAACGTTTGTGTTTGCTGTATATTTAGGCATAAGGAATACAGGGAAAGCTACATTTGCTGCACTGTTAAAGTTTAATTTCTATTAATCTTCTATTCGCTCTAAACACTCTTAATTCTTGCAGAAGATATGACAGCAATGAGGACTTGAAAGGCTTAAAATCTAATTCCTCTTTAACATGCAGTATTGTATGCTAAACTAATTTCTTTTAGCTCCTTCTCAGAATAACAGTGCTGGGAAATGATATAATCGGTATCAGTACCAAGTTAAGTATGGTGATGAACACCATGTATACGCCTACAACTCAGATCAAATAGTTATGCATTGTTAAAGGCCAATTAAAGGTTATTTAAGCTGAATTCTCTCTCCTAGCCATACTCAACTAAAAGATGTTACTGAGAATATTTAAAACATTTAAAATGAAATGCTATTGGTCTTACAGTAAAGTACCGACAAAAAAGAAAGATCATGGAAAATCAATTTACCAGTTCAGTTGATACACTCAAGAATGGAAAATGCTGTTATCTTTTCTTCCTTTTCAAAAGAAATTGGAGCTGGATACTGCTGGCCTACCTCTCCTCTGCTGATCTGAAGTCCAATTTTATCACCCCATTAAAGGACTATAGCACTATCAGTCTGGTTCCTTGTATGTTAGACCATATCAGTAAACTCTTTGTGACTGCTTGCGTGCAACAAGTTGAGCACAGGAAAGATCAGTAATTCAGAAGAATTAGAAAAGGTCTGTTAGGAAGCAAGGCATTACTGTAGATGTGTTTTTTTGACTCTCAGTGTTAGCATCGAAATTTAAGTATTGCTCCTATCTCCAAAGAGAAAGCCACCTGAGAAAACATGAATGACTGAGTTATCTAAATACTACATTTCAGTGGTGTAAAATAAAGCACAAATTCTCAACAGGTAATCAATAGTTTTCTTCCTCAACACATGTTTAATAACAGGTTGCTTTTGGAGACTCATTAGTGCCAATAAGCAAAACTAGGGATGTTTTGAGAATGCATACCAAAAAAAGGCATTTATACTGCTATGGCATATTTTCATTCATGGTGGAGCCCACTACACACAGTTACATGTCTTCAGTAAGTTTATGATACATGACACTATGACTTAGAAGCATGAGTCACTGAAAAATATTCAAAGACATGTCCTACCTGAAAATTACAGATGAAGCAGGAAAAGAAGAAAAAAAAAAGGGAAAGGAAAAAAAAGCCATCAAACATTTAATAGTACAAGTTGAAAATAAAGCAAAGCTAGTTCACAAGTAAACTTGTGTACTGGATCTGCTTACTGGTGATTCAGCATTCAAAGTGATGATTTCTTCATCGTGATCTAGTAACTTGCAGGCATATGCAATATTAACAGCGGTCTCTTGCTTGTCTCCAGTAAGAACCCAGATCTGCAACCCAGCTTTGCGCAAGTTTGCAATGGTTTCTGGAACACCATCCTGTAAACGATCTTCAATGCCAGTTGCACCTAAGCACATAGAAAAAGCAAAATATTCCACATTAAATGAACACTTAAGGTTCACCTGAAATTGTAAGCTTGGATTTTTCAAAAAAACCAGCAGGCACTTTTAGTGGGAAATAGCTAAACTACCAATGGTTGCAAGATTTGGGCAGCTTTTTTGGTGTATCAAGAAAGAGGAGCAGATAGTAGCCAGCATAAACATCTTCATCAATGGTCAACAACAAATCCAGAGTTCAGAACTTCAAAAGCAATCTGATGCCACTTCTGGTCTCAGAGGTTCACAAGGCTGATGTATGTTTGCTTATTGTCTCTCTGCTCTGTATCTTCACCATTTCTTCTGAATGTTGCTAGAGAAGATATTGTTGCTTCTAGGAGATCGTTTCAGTTCTTAAGAAAGGGTCTTAAGGGTCTTAACTGCCTGTCCTCAACTAGAAGAGGCAGGGTCACTAGAGATTTCTCCCTTTTGAAGGGGAATCACAGCAGGACTGCACCTTCACAGAAGCACATTAGGCTGCAGATATAAACCTCTTCCTGCCTCGCTTCTGCTCTTTGCTCTTGCAGAAAGACACCGGTTGTCAAACGAGATATAGCAGAGACTAAATCATAAATCTGTTGGCCATGATGTGAAAGTAAAATGTAGCTTTTTCACACTTTCAATGTATCTTTCTACCTGTTTAAGAGACTGAGTATCTTTCCTACGCTTTCATAAATCAATTGACAGAGACAGAAGATTTTCAACTACTGTAGTAAAAGCCACTCAGGACCAAGTTCAATGTCACCACTGACATATCAGTGCTCCACTGAGCTTCAGGGGGGCTTCAATGTGAAGAAATGTAAGCCCTCGCTACCAGAGAATGAGGAGGCGACAGACATGCAAGTTACCTGAAACAACAGGAAAAGCAAAGTAAACTTTTCTCAGCTATTTATTATTCCTGTGGTTGGTCCTTGAAAAAAATATTTTAGTGATAGAAGTCTACCTGAAGTCTGACCACCAGTCATGTAGGTGGACAACATATTCTTAGGGCAATGTTGGGAAAGCTATTATTATCCAAAGAAAGGAGAAGATATTCCTTTTCCAGACTCACTTTTTTATTCCCACAACCTAATCATAACCCATCACTGCAAGATACAAACCTCAGTGTGAGGTTCTTGGGGAATGACTGAATGGATAGTTCACTTCTGGCTAGAGCTCACTTATTCGTCTGGCAGTTCAATTTCTTCCACATCCCCCCTCAGAGTGCAGCCAGATCCAACAGGCACAACCATGGCGGGATCTTCCTGATTAATGTGGTCTGAATTAGTCACCTCATGCTTCTCTTTAAGTCAGAGGAAAAAAACAGACACTTCAAGGGCGTGAGTCATCTAATCCTAAAGTGGGTATCTAAGATAGACCAAATGAACTGCCGTTTCTTTTTTTTGTCTCTCCATTGGTTATGTGGGGAGCCTCAGAGATCTGTAGTAGATACATCAGAAGTTGGGTGAGGTGGATCTCGTCTCCCACAGACAGGCATGTTTGCAAGTAGTGAAGGTTGTAATCTCCAACAGTGTTAGGACTGTCCCAGTTTCTTTGCCAGAGAAAGCAGTTGGATGCTTGGAGTAATAGTGAATATATATACATTTTAGAATCTCAGTGCTTTCAACATCTCAACTCAGCAGAGGAAGGGTATGACTTAGTTCTTGGAATACATTTTACATACACTGATTTTAACTGCATCATTATGAAGTACTGCAATCCCCTTCCACAAAACACACACAGGCCCCAAGTGCATGCGCTGAACCTGATGTATATGAGAGTTGATGCCCCTCACAAATGCAGTTTATGAGCTTTGCTTTATGAGTATCTCTGGTGCCCCTGGAGTCATGGAAGTCTCTGATATGTTGAAGTGGCACTAAGCTAACGAAATTCTGTAGACAGTTTGGGCCAAGTCCTCCTCCTGTTTAAAGCAGCAGTTCTCACTTACGATATTGTGTCAAATTCATCCCTGGTATTACTGCACTCATTTCACTAGTGACAAAATGATGGCAGGAGCAAGGAAAACAGGGTATGTCTGTTATGGTAATTATATCCCATTCCTTTGTGGTGCTGCACATGACAGCCATGACAAAGTCCAAAAGAAGCCAATTTCTGTACTGTCAGAAACCATTTAAGGGAAATAACAGACTTCATAGCCAAGCTTTCAGAATTTTTAACACATTTTAATTTCATGTCCAGCTCTTATTTCATTACCTAGCAGATGCAGATTCTTCTCTATCCGCAGTGCCGATTGAAACAGAAGTTCTTCACGATTTTCAATAGAGGATTCTGCTTCTAAATGACTTTTTAACCAACAGGCATACTCTTCCTTGCTGAGGACCTATGAAAAAGAGTATGTGAGGGTGCAGTCAATGTGATGCAGAGGCATTCATACTTTACTGAATAAAATGAAAAAGAAGTTATGAATCAAGAACAATAAATTAATAAATGCCTTCAGTAATCCTTTTCAAGACTTTCCTTAAAAGCAAACTAAGAGTCTGCATTTACTTACTCTTTTTGCAATACAGAGGGTCCGCAGCCCATCTACAGCATACAGATTAAGGTAATTCTGGGTTTTGCTTTGGATTTTTTTTTGATGTTTGCCCCGAGGGTCATCTAGATAAGAATAAAAAAAGAAATTAGTAATTGAAAAATAACAGCAGCTGAATTGCCTCAGAGAATAAAAACTTGTCTACAGTACTCAGTGTACCAGCGCTTTATAACTGATACTTGTAAAGAGCTGCTGATGTCTCCTGGGAAACTCAAGTAAAACATTCCATTTAGAAAAAAAAAATCTTGTCTTTTTGTTCTATCTTTTCTGTCTTCTCTCTTCAAAAGTCATTGTGAATGTATGTTAGAAAGACCTTCTTTTTCTTACTCCTTAAGGATTTGTTTGGCCTGAATACTTTAAGAAATCATGATAATCTTCACAGCAAACAATAGTGTCAGAGAGAAGTATGATTTCAAATACGCTACTAGCAAATGCTTCTCCACATCTCATCGTGTGCAAAAAAATGACACTTACTTAAAACCAGCACTTAGTTTTCCATCAAGGTTAATATCTCGAAAGCACCAGAAACAGTGCTCTGTTTTGTGTATCTAAGTCTATAAAGGTATTTCTGTTACTGCTGGACTGATACTACCTATTGGCCTGAGTCAATGCATGAAGTTCTGGGTATGATTGTGATTTCATTTAGAAGAGAATTTACACTTGTGCAGAGGTCACAGCTAGCTTCTGCCTTGAATGCAGCAGCACAACTTCCACTTAGCTTTACTCTTCACTTAAAGCCATGTGTAAGAACTCAAAATCAGGACTGAGCATCTGTTTCTTTTCTCTCTTTAGCTGGGATTGGTTCAGTGTGCTCACACTGTGATCAAAAAAGAGGAATGAATATGATGCTAACACATTTTGTTCCATCTCATTACCTGAAATGGTGACTTCAAGTTAAAAACAGGTGATATCCATTTTTTTTATCATCTAGGATCAAGACAGGTTCATGTACAATGCACTGTAATAGCAATCTTAAATAATATGAATTGCAGAGTTAGTACTAAAGTAAATGTACAAGCTGGTAAGTTTTTAGATTGGAACCATTGAGTGAGAATGACTGGTACCTTATGGCAGGTTTTCCTATTCCCTGATGTCATATAATGTTTTTTCCTAAAGTCTGCATGTTTTCTGGGGGGTGTAGAATCATTTCAGGATTATAATTTTGTAACTGGAGCTGTTCCTTAATGCAATATTTGTGTTACTGGTACTCGCACAGTAACCAGTCACAGGGTCAGGTGAATGCCACTCATCACCAGAATGTCTGAGCAACTGAAGAGACTTACTACATATGATCTCAGGGCACCATTGGGTGAGCTCACCTCTCTCTACTGACGATACTGAGAACCTACAGGCACTATACCCTTATATTAAGCACTTAATACAGATATCTAAATTAGATGACACAAATATCTTACTGTTTATACTTTTCGGTGCGCATTTTCCCAGTGTGCATTCATACCCAATTTGATCTCTAAGTGTGACCACATATATACATGTCTGTCTGTCTGTCTATAAACTTCCACAGCATTCAGCACTTTCATATTTATACAGCAGCACAGTGCATAACCGGGCGTTCAGGGGCTCCAGCACAAACACATACAAATATTGATGTTGTAGGAAGGAAGGACCTGGGAGCTTGGAATCCCAATATTCTGTTCTTTGTTCTTCTTATCTCAACCATGTTTCAGCACATTTTACTCACTGTGTAGCTATTTTCTCACCTTTAAAGGCTGTCCTATCCTTTCTAGGACTGTAAAGCTGGGAGTGTACATATCCAGTTGCTCCTAAGGGACTCAGTGAAGATTGTGGTATTTCATGCATACGTTCATTTCAGTTCCATCTCTGATTAAAGTTGTGTAGTGAATACTGGTAGGAATATTCTGATGAGCTTGTTCATCTATCTACTAATGCTACCTACGCTATCACTATTGATTTTCTCAAAGGGATAGGGCCAATATATTATTGCGGAAGACCGTCCCTACAAATATTATTTGCAACTGGAAAGCCCTTTCTTATGCTATAGCTTGTGGCTCTGACAAACACACCATGAGGTTCTTTCACAAGCTATTAAAATAGCTCACAACTAGATTCAGCTGCAACATAAAGTGGAAATATGCATATACTGAAGTGGCAGCTTAACAGTTTCATTTAGCTTCTTTTCCATTTGTGCATGATAATCTTTTTGGCATAAGTGACTTGGCTGTGTAATATAAGATTTTTTTTTTTTCTGGGAGAAGTACTGCAGCAAACCTTGGAGGCTTCTTGTATTAGTGAGTCAGCTTTTTTAACTTTAGAAAAATAAAGTAGGTAAGCATTCTTCCTAATTTATTGTGATACATTATTTTTCTAGAGAGAACTGCTGTATATTTTGCATATCCCACATGAAATTCTCTTATGGGAGTGGCTATTTCAGTCACTCACTGATTTCAAATGGTACAAACTTGAATAGGTGCATAAATACATCAAAAGTTGTTTCTATCCCTTTAAGGTTAAGTGGCGTTAATCACTTCAGATGTGTCTGAATGCCATGGGTGCTAAGACAGTGATCATAATGTCAAATGCTTATACCGTCTTCAATGAACAAAGACAGTAATTCTCTACAAGTAGAGATATGCACACCATTTTCTGTGTGAATTCTCGATTCCAGCGTGGAATACTGCATCTCCCTCCTCCACCAGCACACCAATGACAGCTGAACCTCCTTCTAGCCCTTCATGTGCCTCACCAGTCCTACCCTGAGATTCACCGTGTGCTCAGAAGTCGGAAAGGGAGAAGGAATCTCTTGCAGACACAATCCAGTTGTAGAGATTCTTTTCAGCTGGGATGCAGTGTCTATGCTGAGCAGTGTGACAACATGCATCACGTCAGTGAAAACCAGCAAATAAGTCTTCTCCAGAAGAATGACAGAGAGCTAGTGGCGTTCTGCTTGCTTCATTTCCTTCCATAATCACAAGCTGCAGAAAGCCAGCCCAGTCATTGTCTCCTCAATGACTTACATTACCAGTTCCTGTGCGAGCTGGGGATTGACTCAAACAGTAGCTTTCTTATTTATGAACATGATGACTGTTGAGATAAAAGTAAAAACAATACACTCTTGGGAATCATTTCAAGGCTTTTGGAAATATCTGTATGCTATCAGAAAACATCAGGTTTCGCAGTCTCAACTACAAATACAGGCAGAGCAAATGGAGTCAATTCAGAAACTTTTTAAGTTTTGAAGTTTATGATGATTTCTGATTTTCTGTAAGACACAACTGGATCTACAAGATAATACTTTTGCTTCTGATTTTAGATTGTTCCTCATGTCATATTTTAAAATACTCTTCCTCCCAAACAGGGACCTTTGTGTGTGATAGGATCCAGTCATGCCACATGATGTTTGAGTTGGGAGATTATGGTCACAGTGTTGCCCTGGTCTTTCAGTCTCAGGGCACAAGTACCACGGTCTCAAGATGCATGCTTGACTGCTGTACAATTTACATGTCCCTGAGGCACTCAGACAGCAAAGGGAGAGCACTGGGATTAGCTGTCATGTCGATTCCCTTATTGGTCAATTCCTTGAAATGATAAATGCCTGAATTCTTGTAGCATTACATCTCCTCTCACATTTATGTTCCACCATCACCAGAGAACAGGATGAAACCACCGACAGGTCCTGCAAAACAGCCACAGCATAAATCTTCTGAGGTTCCCTCTACCTGGGGAATCCTCCATGTAATGGGAAAAAGATGTCATTCCCTCAGGAATTGACAGCATATCCACTGACATTACGATACTGCAGGCAGAGACTGTGAATTCAGTTCCATGAGTGAAGCTGCTCAAGAGAAATGTCAAACGTTTTTCAGACAGATCTGCTGAAATGCACAGGGTTGCTGAAGCCAGCGGTGGCTTAGAGGGCTAGAAAACAAGGGAAACTGCTTACGAGGTTCTAGTGGTTGCACTTTACATTGCTTGCAAAAGCAAAATATACTTAAACTCATAGTTCAATTTGGGCTAAAAAACTAAAAAAAAAAAAAAAAAGGGCACAACTTCAAGGCCACCTTCAATTCACTTGCCTGTAACGATGGTGGAATCGCTGTATTTGCCCAGCTACAGAATCTGCTCACTGCCAACACCGATCTTCAGGAGCTCTGCTTCCCCTTCTCCGACACACACCACCTTGGGTAATGTTGCCGTTGCGTGGTTTTTCTAACTGGCCTTGTTGTTTTTACCTAAGTGGCTCCTAGATCTGCCTAAAATTTGCCTGAAAATTCCTTGATCCATTGAGTCTACTCCGAACAGACACAGCAGCTTCAAACATAGTCTGTTATATGGTGACAAAATGCTTAAGACTTGGCATAAAATAATCTTTTATTTTCTTTTTAATTCTCAGTTCTCTGAGAACTCATTTCCAAACATTACTTTCTACGTATGTTATTAGAAATTCTCAGTACTACAAATTCTCTGTTAGTACTTTGGAGGTAAACAAGTTTCCACAGGTGCTCTATGTACCTTCTGTGATATCAGATCTTTACTAGAAAATTATTCATGAATACTTTGTTGTTAGTTAAGGACAAGTTGTTCTTAATTTTTTTGGCTCAGCTTTGATTTACATGGCTGTAAACAGAAAACTAATGCCAACATTTTTCTGTATTTCATTAAACTAAAATTACACAGTATAAGCCTTTCACAATTGTTTACTCCAGCTAATGTCAAAGTAACCACAAAGTCAATGCATTAGTGAAACATGGGAAGTACCTCGAGCACTTTTGGGCTCTGTCCATTCATACTGGGGTAACCTTTAAACACTGGATTAAATTCAGTGTTGAAAATACAGTAAATTAGATGCAAACTGATTCATGCAAACTGAAACCCGTGTGTCTCCTCTAAATTCTGAAAGCTTACAGGGTTCTCCTTGCATCCAACTGATTACAATTAGCAGCTATTTAAAGTTGTCCCTGTTTCACGTGACATCTGGGTGCTGGAGAAGTCTCCGTGCTCTAGGGAAGTACTCCACGTTCACAGCTACATGTCTATTCCCTGCTAGTCAACTACGTATTTGAAGCCAAGCTTTCTCGTCTGAACAGCATCTCTCCTTCTTTTGCCACAACCTTTCTGTTTTGGTGGCTGATTGATTCACAGTGCCCTTTAGTGTCATAGTCAAACCGGCATAGATGTGTTGATTTGCGCAAACATACTGCAGTGAAAGGACGTAAAGATTCACAAATGAAATAAAGAGGGAAGCTGCAATAGGAAGTGCTTTAGTTTCATATAAAACACTCCAATAGCCAAGCACTGCCAGGCAGGTTTTCCTGAAGAAATGTTAATTGCTTTGGCAGAGTTTCAAGAAATTCCTTCAAAATAAAGTTTGCTAGTAGAAGATCTTGTACAGAAATTAATTTCACTCATTCTGGTAAGGTAAGGAACCAGTAATTTGTTACAGAAAATTTGCTATAATAATAAAATATTATAAAAGAAGAGAGATGGTTGCCATTCTACCATTCCCTGTATTTGCAATGAAAGAAGGCAGGTCTGCTTGCTAGAGAAGGCACTAAGATACAATGAGTTTTTCAGCAGTTAAGTAGAACTGCCTCCCCTCACCCCCCACTCCTGCAAAGGTAAGTAAGAAGTGTACCTGAAGAGCAGGGTGGAAGAAGATCCATAATAACTGAATCTGCTCCTTTAGTGTAAACATTTATTTGATCTGTGAGAGGATGTCTGACCACTACTGACATCCTCTTCCTGACGGAATCAAAGCCCAACGTATGTAATACTTCAAAGCTTAATGTTCCCAGGTGAGGTAGCTCCACTGATACCTGGTCAGACAGCCTTCCAACCAGAGAACAGTTATATGCCCTTGCTGCATAGACGAGAGCAGCTTCATCTGGACTCTCTGCTTCGTAACGGAGTTCTCCTTCCTCAGGTCCGCTCCCCACAGCTGCCCTGCCTTGCTGGGAGCTGTAGCCATTGTTATTCATCTGCGCAGAGTATGCCAGCTTCTCTTCCAGTTTTAATAAAGCGCTATCCGTAGATGTAGATGAAAGCACACTTAAACCAAATCTGTGCATTGATTTGCTTGTAGCTAGACTAGATGAACTGCTGCTGTTAGATCCAGAGGTCAATCGACTTGGAGTGAATCTTCGTATGAAGTCCTCTATAGTTTTTACTGGAGATTTTAGTTCAAATCGATCTCTAACCTTCAGGAGTAAAAAACAAACCAATGAACAAAACCCAAAGAAAAGCTGCACAAGAATTCTGACACTGATATCCAACTAAAGAAGAGAATTTCTTTGAGAGCCGAAAGTAATGGTATTTGTATTTCGAGAAAGTAAATGGACAAAACTGACTCAACAGCAAGAAAACTTACTAGAACTTTAGAATTGTACCTGTGTGTGAAAGCACGTATGTTTGTATTAAAAACATTTTTTCTTCTTTCACATCCTCAGATATGAGTAATGAATAGACTATCAATGTTGCACCACCACCAGTAGTGTATATTAAAAGCTACCATTAGTAGGAAACATTGGCATTCTTTGTGCATATTCAGTGAAGGTAGTAAAAAAAAGGTTAATGCAAGAGTTTTCTATCAAGAAGTGTGGTATTAGAAAAATTTTATGAGAATATGCCAATGTTGACAACATTCTCAACAGGAACACGTTAAAATGAATAATTTACACTGTCTTCTCCTTCAGCATCAAAGGATTTTGCTTCAGTTTTATCACTCATCTCAGTTTACATAAATCTTTTTTACAGATATGTTATTAATAGTAATAGCATATTCATAGTGATATATATTAATTTATTGTATAACAGTGTAGCACTCCTGAAACAGCAGAAATGAGCATTCTCCAAATGTTTCCCTGGCACAAAAACATGTCGTTTTGCAGACTAGTTCACTTTTTATTCCAATCTGGAACAGAAACAAATGGCAGAATTTTCTCCAGAATGGAAATTCCAGCTGCTGGGTAGCTTTAATACTACATTCCATTACATTTTTGTCTTACAGTTCATCTTGGGATTGCATTTTTGAAATTCTCATTCACCAGTGACACTGGTTTAAGCCGATTTAAGCACTAATTATCATTATTTCTCATAATGAGCTTAAGATGCATCTTTTACATAATTTGAAAGTTTTAAGCCATGTTTTTCAAGTATATTCTCTTTTTAAACTTTTTAAAATGTCCCAGTCTTTTCTTAATTTAATCCATACATACAAAATAGTCACAGACAGCTTATATTCTTTTCTGGAAAGTCTTGCACATTTACAAATCAGTTTTCACACATACTGACATTTATTAAATGGATAAGTTACAGTACAAGAAATCGGGAAAGTTTCAGAAGTATCTTGAAATTGCTGATGAAAGCATATCTTACCTTGAAGGTAAGTGAAACAGTTGACATACTCCATTTAACTAATGCTTAACTAAACCTGCTGAATCACATAGTGGTTCTAAGAGTTGTATCACAACTAGTTCTAGTTGTAGAACAGGAGGTTTTCACTTCCCCAATCTACAAGATAAATTAGTATCAATGCAAATGAGGCTTAAACTCTCTTTTGCTGTTTCTTTAACTCACCTTCTGTCGAGGCTGATTTGGTGCAGTAACCACCACTGTATTACATATAGTCAAAGCGATGAAGAAGTCAAAAATGTCACATAGTTCTGGACTCAGATGGGATAATGGTTGTTCATGGCTCCTCATGACCTCCAGATGCTTTGCACATTCATTCACTTTTTCTAACAAGCTCGGGTCAGGTGTGATGTCCTTCTCCTAGTAATAAACACCAGTGATTGATATCTGTGATTCTGCAAATTTCCAAGGCAGCAACAAGCAAGCAAAGCATCCAGAGCAGTGTCAATATCAAGAGTTTTATGATGGCCTTACACCACAGAGTGGAGGTGGAGAGGACTGTAAGACACCCATTCGAGACCATAAACAGTTAACAATGAGCCTAGTGATAGAAATGGAAATGTGAGTAACTGTGTTATCAGCTTTTCCACTACAGATAATTGTAGTGGCAATATTCATCATTAGAGTTACATGCTAATATTCCTCCCTCTCTCCTGTCTAATTCAAGACATTTATTATCTGTTACTAAAGGGTGATACATTACAGAGACCAGTAGAGTGGAAAAATTAGACAGCAATGATATTCAAAGCTCGGCCTTACATCAGCACAATAAAATTAAACCATCTTGGATGGTTTGTTAGAGAATAGCAACCATCCACACATTTGAAGGTAATTCATGTGTTTTTTTACATTGAAACATAGAGCACTTTCCACTCTATTTCATTAGTACGTTCCACTTCTTTAATCTATTTCTTGTCTTAGCAAACTCTGGTATTTCTTACCATGAGAGGATGCAAGGATACAAAAGATTAAAAGATAAACCGACCTAAGGCTCTTCCTTCAGTAGAATTTTATCTGCTGATGCTCAGCAGCTGATGAATCTGAGTAACCACAAAACCCTGCGTGTAAAAACTGCAGCTTGGAAATGTACCAAAAGAGCTTACTCTTGACTGAAATCAAGAAGCCCCACGAGTGCAAACAGCATCTTTCTGTGTCTATATTTGTAATTTGTTTTAAGGGTGAATTTATGTCAACAGTGCAACAATGCAAAATCCCTAGATAGACAAGACTTGACTTCTCTGCTCTCTTATTACCATCCAGTTCATGTAAAACTTCCACAGAATTACAATAGTATAAAACAAACTAAACAAAGCAAAGTTGTGAGGACATAAATTCACTGACATTTTGAAATTTAAAGGTTTTTATTTTTTAAAAATACAACACATGTAATCCACTGATAACCTTAAATCACACTAAAAATTATGCTATGGTGTATGTCAACAGTGTCTAAGAATTGGAATACACAGTGTCCAGCCCAGCACTTGTTAGTTTTAAAATCCTCTGACAAAAGAGAAAAGAAGAGGCATATGCAGAGCAATTAGAATCCTTGACTTCAAACCTTATGCTACTCTCAGCTTCTGTAGATAAAGGGAAGGCATACATTTTCTTTTCAAAATCAAGGTATAAGTAAACCAAAGGTTTCAGATTGTGTTTACCTTCAGCTTGTTCCCATAGAGAAGGTATTTAGATAAGATCTATGCCAACACTTGATTGTTTCTGTACAAACAGCTGTGACTACAGAAGAAAAAATGCCAAAATGAAGACTATAAGAGGTACACAGTGTGCTACAGGTTTCTTTACCTCTCCCTTTTCAGGACATTGTTCTATTAAAAGATACAGGACACAGTGCATTTAGTTCTCATGACTTACCATTGGGCTACTGAACGCAGTGTGCTTCGAGAGTATGCTTGCTCTTTTTGCTTCAGCTCTGCTACCCGTGCGCCGGTGGGTTTTGGTGCTCTGGCTTCTGTGGATTACTTTGATGCTCTGATGGCTGCAGATACTATCACGTTGGGATAGAGTTCCTCCTTTTGGGGCTGCCTCTTCTTCCTCAGAATCAGGTTCTTGGTACATCGCTAACCGTTTGGCTATCAGTAAAAATACAGAGGGAGAAATGTTGCGTATGTTAAACGTGGCTGAGAACAAGGGGGAGCAACACAGTGACTTTGTTCAAGGGATCTGGTTTTAATATTATACTGTGCTTTTGGGGTAATAATGAATGATTCCATTATCAGGAGATAACAAAGTCTAGTCTTAATTGAATGGTAGTATCTAACAGAGGATGCAGATAACTTAATTAGAAATGTTAATGCAATACACTGCCTCCCTCATCATCGCACTCTCTCTGAAAGGCAGTTAGACTCTGCAGTAACTCACTGCATTCTTGAAGACTGTTCCACACCTCAGTCTGATGAAATCAACCAAATAATTTGGTTTTCACTCCCAGTCTGAGAAAGAAACAAACAATCCAGAAAATTTTGTTGTCCTTTCCAACAGAATACGGAAATTTCACAGAATGTATTTTCCAGCAAAAATGTCGCATCTACCCAGTACCAGTTAACTGACATCTGAAATGTCCTCAGAACACACACCTACAGAGCACTACTGCCCTTAATTTATCTAGAGATGAGGTACAGACAGGGGAAAAGCCTTGCTCAAGATCAAGGCCATCTGCTGCAGAGCGGAGACATGAACCCAGATTCCTGACCCTGAGCCCAGTGCTAAAACCACCCTGGAGTCCATCTGCTCCTCTCTGGACAGCACGAGAGGCAGGTCAATGCAGCATGCAGTACCCAAACCAGGGTGCCCTCACCTCCTGCAGCGCTTGTTTCTATCACTGTTTGCTGCAGCACGCAATACCTAGCTTACACAGAATGAAAGAGTTTTGCCAAATGATAGATTTCAGATGAATGCTTCCTCAGTAAAGAATCCAGCTACAATTAATGTTAGAAATCAATCCTGGCAGTTTGATGTACAGAAGTTCAAAAGGAAACAGAAAGAGGTGTGAAACAGCTGTGGAATCCAGCCCCTCTAATGCCATGCTCCGTTTAGCTCTAACTGATGGATAACATATTTTTCCATTCCTAAAGACCATGGGCATTTAATAATATGGGTTATTAATTAGGCAGGCACATGCCACTCTAACAGGTATCTATTTATTCCTTCATTAGGTAGTCATTGAAAGGCTTTTCATTATACTCTCAAAATAATCCACACTATCCAGATATATAATACAAGTTACATACTTGTGGCTCAGCTTTGTTTCGGTTCTCTGGTGTAACAAATTAGATTTTCCGAATGTCAAGTGATAAATCACTAGCATGTAAGTTAATTATTCAGGCATTTAATAAAAAAACCGAAATAAATTTTTCTTCCAAAATACTTCCTGAGAAAAATCTTGTGTTACACATAGTGAGTTTGGTGTGGGATCACTTTCAATGTAGCTAGCTTTACGATCAAAGAAAATCATCGCCATCCGTTGCAATTTTCAAACATGTTTTAGCTGTCAGAAAGCAGTTGGAGAAGCTGAAATCAGACCACACACAGTACATAGTGATAGCTCTATCAGTGCAGTATCGTACGTCAGAGGTTTTTTCAGCTCCATTTGGAACGTGTATAGGCTCTGTCTGAAATGTGGGAACTAGGAGAGTTTCCCAGTCCTGGCTGTGAATGCACACCGGGTCGTTGCTCTAACTGCACGCCCAGGTATGCCACATCCTCTGCTTGCTGAAGAAAATTCAGGCAACAGAGGCAGAAAGGGCCACAGTGCTTTTGGAGACACAGAGAAAAACTGCAGGGCACCCTGCAGACCTCTTCTGCCCCACAGCTCGAATACAGCCCAGCAGCCCAGGCCCTGAGGCTGAGGCAGACGGACTGTGCGTGACTCAGGTGTTTCCTTCATGAGCATTATTTGTGTGATCCATGCTCCTCTGTCTTATGTGGTGGGAAAGAGATCGAGCAACGGCACATTCAGTGCTGTGAGGGCAGCTGCTCCTGGAGCCACACAGCTGCAAACAGAAGAGCACAGCACCGTTGCCTTCTCTTTTCAGTGCCTACCTTGTCTTCTGATTCATATGACAGAACCTAGAAGACAGCTCAAAGAATTAGGGAGGTCCCTGGTCTCCTTGGCCCTTCTGTTGCATGGTAATGAGTTGCAAGGAAATAAAAGTTCACTTCACCTGCACAGGCTGCTTCCTGCAACTTGTTACACGTGCTTTGGGACAGTGCAGTTCGAACCTGTCCCATCACTCTTGCCCACTAATTCCCACTTTCTTCTGCTCTGGAAGCCTCTATGCATTTTCTCAGTCAAAGCGCAGATCCCTATACTGTGAATTTAATTCAGCTGACCATAGGTTTGTCTATATCAGAAGGAGTCTACACGGAGGGCCCAAAGTGATCTGCAGCGTGTCATAAACACTGATCCAGGCCCCCCATCAAGATGTGAGGCAGGCTGCTCGCTGTTCCCCCCCAGCATCTCAGTTTCCTTCCAAAGGAAACCCAGAATTGCGAGGAAAGAAGGAGCCCAGTGGACCTCACAGTGTGTCACTTTAAGAGGATGCCTCAAGTACCAGAATGGAGCAGCACACTGAAAGACTTCTGTCCTTCTCTGCACTGGGGAGGGATGATGGAGTGCACATATGGGGAGGGATGATGGAGTGCACATCCTGGGATGGGGCCTGTGGAGGGCAGAGCTCAGCCTGACAGCGCAAGCTCTGCCTTGATCATCTTCTGCAGGCTCCTATTTAAACGCTGCAAACCCCAGGCTGAAAAACCATTGCTCAGGATGACACACCAGTAAGGTTTCCTGCACTTTACCAACGTTTAAGACTTAAACCAATCATAAGAAGCACATTTTTGTGCCTCATCTTCACTAAAGCTCTCAGCAGCAAACCCAGTCTCGAGAGTTGGCAAGATGTGCGGACACAGTCTCTCTCAGGAAAAGCGTAAGAAAAACTTGGATTTGCCATAGGGATAATCTTCTTCACTGAGGACGCTGGGCATTTGAATGGCAGACTGACAGAATTCTGCACTTCTCGTAACAGGTAATATTCCTTGACAGGGAAAGGACTGGCTAAAATTATTCCTTTCAGCTTTGCTGAAATGTGCTACCCAGTTGGTCCAACTCCCTTCTGAGCAGAGTTTTTTAAAAAAGGACACGTTTTCTTTAATAATGATAACTAATTTAAGCTTCTGCTCTGAACATATATCTTGAAATACATGACTCCAAAGACCCTGAACTAATTATCATTTTATTCCATGTATAAAAACTCTGTGGTTAAGCAAAGAATGCATTTCATGCACGATACACAGTTATGCTTGCATACCGTATCTCTGTATTTTTCGTTGCTCTTTCCTCTTTCTTACATTACATCTAAAAATATTTTGATTATTCAACATAGCAAAAGCTGTTTCCTAATGCAGCACTCAGCTGATTTATTAGTACTGTACCAATACCGTGGTCCTTTCTAGTCTATGTAATATTAGCTATCCCTTGCTTTCGATACAGGTTTTCATTGTAGCACATTCATTTAATTGTTCCTGCCACTGAGAAAAAGGAGAAAAAGGGAAAGTAGATACAAGACTAGAATCTCATTTAACCAAGTCAAATGTAATTCTTTTGATACAAATGGTGCTATTTCAGTTTATACCAAGGTAATCTTGATAATAAAAACAGACCTTAGCACCTTTCAACATTTTCTCAAGTACATATTATGCAGCAAGAATTAAGAAGTTTAAAGAAATAATGAAACCCGGTTCAATCTTTATGTTACGGCTCAGGCTCACAATGCTTCAGCTCTGCAAAGCGTGCTGCTTTAGGAACACGCTGTTCTCTCCACCCACTCAGACCTCTCCGCTTCAGAACCTTTTTCTGTGAACATTATAGCCTGAAAGACATTGTTGTGGGATGCTTTTCAGTTTCAGCACTGAAAATTGATGGACTTGATCTTTTGTCTGATAGAGAGTTTTTTATTAAGCTAAAGACACAAACAACTTTGAGAAACACAGCAATGCAATTCATGAAAGTCAAATTTCAGTATCCTTTAGTTCATTTTATATTTACAGCACAAAGAAAAAAACAATAATACTTATTCCATGAACTCTCTTCCATCTTTCAGAAGACAACAGCAAGCTATAAATAAAACTCCTGTAGTAGCTGCTAAGTATTTCAAGAGACATTCTTTTATTTAAAAAACCCTTTTATTTCATTATTTTTTGTTTTACCTTCCATGCTATCTATGTTCTATGATGAGGTATCCATTTTGCAGGCTGATGGAGACACTGTTGCCACACAGCCAGATGTTCCACTAACTAGAAAGTGGGATCAGGAAACTCTGAAGAACTTCCCTTCACACAGAATAAAACTGCAGAACCCCTAAATCAGAATAATTCAGCTGTCAATGTGTAGGCCCTGATTTCACCATGCGATAAATCCATTTTGCCCCAAACCACTGAATGCGGCTGTTACTGAACTATCATGAAGTAAATCTAGATGGGCAGTACTTACTCATACCACCACACCACCTTATTTCCTTATCATTTTATGAGTGCAAGCTTATTTCACTTTGAAGTGCACTCCAGTGTCTTTAAAAGAGTCAGTCGAGCAGCTAGCATACTATAAATTTGTACAAGTGTGCTAACATAATCTTAACTTTGCAAGAGCTTCCCCATAAGGACAAGTCTTGAGATTAGAAAACATCAAGATTTTCCTTCCTCTCCACTCATAGCATCCCCAGGGGCTTAAAATGAATAACCTTAAATCCTTCATTAAGAACTCTTTACTCCACTTAGAAATGGAGATCATTCCTACTTTTCTGCAGATTTTCCAGAGCAATTGTGACTGTAAGTATACGCTTAGAGAAAAGTATTACCTGCCTCTAAATATGAGTTATTCTGTCTTCTGTAGGATTTAAAATGGGGCACTCCCAACGTACTGAGTTCTACATCTGCTGGCACTGGTTCTCTCCTCAGTCACCAAGTAAAATTTTTCAAAAAGCAGTAACAAATGTAAAGAGAAACTACAAACAAGCTACACAGAGTGCACAGAGTGCCTGAAGCACCCAGTTCTGCTAAAGAACTGCAGAAAGAAACTCCTCCTTTCTCAGATTTAGTGATTAAGAAATTTTACTAGGCAAGAGAAAATCACTGAGGTTTTCATCATCTGCCTTCACCCCCATAAACTTCTCTTATTCTTATGTTGTCTAGTGTTTTTTTCACAGTCATTGGAAGGAAGGAGGAGGAATTCAAAGAATGAAAAATTGAGATTTTTCAGATTTGTGTGGTTGCATTCATGGAGATTCAACTCATGTTTTGTCAAAAGTTCCATACAATGGGTGGCTAAAACTACAAAAACAGAGATCACACCCCATAGGCAAGAGTGTGATTAATTCAGCATTTGGAAAACAACTAGGACAAATATCAGGCCAAGAGCATCTGGTTGTAGCTAAATCATATAATGACTTTCAGAAGCACAGTCAGCTTTTGGGCACCTACCATCTCTGGGATTAGCAGACAGACTTGGGCATGGCCAGTTCCAAGAATTGTTAGAAGCTGGCTACTAGCCTGAAAGGAAGAGCTATGGTATGGCAATGTAATTTTACATACAGGGAAACAATTCGATTTTATTTTTTTTTCTGTGCTAACATTCTTTTTGGCTAGGAGGAAGTACTGATTGGATGATAATTCTGGGATTTAACCACAGTATAGTGCCAATGGGTATTCCAGAAATGCCCAGGATATTTATGAATGGGACAATCATTATTCCACTTGGAGAGGTCCATGATGTACCCTGTTCCTGAACTAACACTGTGAACCAAGAATGACCTTTGAAGGAGACAACAGAACAGATTTAAGAATGCAGGTCACACAGACGCGAAGTGGAAATTCTCTTCACCTGTATTTAGAATTCTAAACTACAGAGAAATAGGCACGTGTTAGACAACAAACACAGATGTCTAAAACAGGTCTGATGAATTACATCTCACAAATGCTTAGTTTTCTCCAGTAACTGTAAAGTCACTAGATTACTATCTTCCATATGAATAACAAGGTAACAAGAATCCCATTCCTATCAACATAGTCTCCACAGGGCTCAAACAGGCAGTGTGAATTCCTGTAGTTTGATCCCAATCAGTGCCTAATCCATCACTAAAATATTATAGGTGACCTCAACAACGATGAGTATTTGATAGAGCTTGCATCATGGAACTATTGCTGAGTACACTCACACCTTCCCTCACAGCCTTCACAAGCATTCCTGGATTCCACTTCGGTGCTAAGCTCTCGCATAGCAGTACCCATGAGTAATACTTTGTACTACCTCCAGCTGGCCAAGAGATTCTGTCCCATGCTGGTGCAATTTATTGGCCTCTAATATTCATGTTTTTGTCACCTCTTGTCTAGACTAAAACAATGCAATACTCCTGGGCGCAGCACCACCAGCCTCATAGGAAACTTAGAGCTAAGAGAGAATTTTGGAGGAAAATGTTTTCTCCAGCAAATTAATGAAAACTGCCCCTTGTTCCCTATACTACCTAAAAAAAGTATTAAGTCTTTTTCAGGGTTTCAGTTTTTATTTCAGAAGCATTTAATTGCTTCAAACCTGCATAAGATCCGCATAAGCCTCTCTGATAAAAATCACGATTAACGTGTCCACATCTAACGCAAAACAGAACTCGCCCTCATAGTCATAAAGCTCACCTTTCACAAGAGGAATTTACATGGCTCTGTGGAACAAATTTCCAAAGCAAATAAGGACACTCTCATCACTCAAGAAAAAGACATGCCGCCTCAAATATGCCAAACCTAACATGGTGTAGCGCACGCCTTTTAAGTAGCCCCCAAACCCAAACAAATTGTGCACTGCCCACCTAGGGAGAGGAAGAAGGGGAAAGACCAAGCTACACATAAGGAAAGTCACACACATTGCTTAATGCAGTAGTGGAAGGAACTCAGATATAATGATGATAAATGCAGTATAAGAATCCCCATAGAACAGAAAAGAATGGGATAACTGCTCCTAACTATGAACAAATTTTAGGGAGCAAAGTTTATAATGCAGCATAGAGAAAATCTGTGAAGGCTATGCACAATCTGTTGATTCAGTAATTAACAGATAGGCAGCAGTCCTAGATTATGCAGAAAAAATGCTTCAACAGAAAATTAAGGTTCCACAGTGAGGAAATTTCAGACCTCAGTCTGCCACTGTACACATAACTTTCACTGTGTGTGTGTGTGCATGGCTGAGCCCCAGAATATAGGGCCTCTAGATGACTTCAGAGGAAAATTTGCCAGAACTTCTAAGCATGGGAAAAAATTGTGTTACCTCTTAGCCTTGTTCTTGGATATGGCTGAATGAAGCTGTTCTGACTGAAAATTCTTCCCCAGGATTCATGCCTGAGGCAAACACCTGGCACGGAAAACTTGAACCAAACAGTTAAAATTTTGTAAAACTATCCATAACTGAAAACAAGATCTTATCATGAGATGGGTCGAGCAACTGGAATAACAGGCACTGCTACCCAGCCACAGTAGAATAACAAACTTAGGCCAAAGAGCTCAGAACAAGGATCTTTCCATCCTGAGCTAGCTGCTTTTACAATAGAAAATGACCTGTTATCTTCAGCTTTTGAATCCTGACCTGTGTACAACAATTTTAAATTCATTTCTTCATCTAAAGTGCTACTCAGAGTTTGTTTCCAGGTAACAAACCTCTGTGCCTGAAAGATTACTCAGATAAGCAAAGACAGAGATGGATCACCTCTGAAATAAATAAGAAAAGGCAGATGCATTTTACTTGGTTTTCTTGCATATATGGCAGTATCAGATCACTTGCCAAATGAAAGAGTTTAGAATTTTCTAATTCATGAAATCTACAGCAAAACCTGAGGTGCAGAGCAGGATGGCATCAGCTATAACATATGCCCCAAAACCTCAGAGAAGAATTCAGATACTCTGGTATAAGACACAGAAAAGTGGCTGACAAATCATTCACAAGTAAGCACATTGCAATAAAATGTTGTTGATGCACTCCCTAAAACCAGAAAGAGCTGTGACAGACATTTTACCATATCTAAACAAGAAGGTTTCAGCAGCAGCAAAGATAAGAAATGGTTAGAAAATTAGACTGGAGAACAGAGCTAACAAAAGACTTGAACAAAGACTAGTTTTTATTGTGTTATTAATCATGATTATAGGGAACAAAATCAATAGAAATTATCAAAATTTATATATAGAATGAAAGAGAAAGACCTATCGTCTGTAGAGGAGAAAAAAAAATACTGTGTATAAAATATTGTTTATAAATTCTGTGTCAATTTAAAAATTGTATTTGTCAGAAATTTTATACTGACTGGAGTTACAAGAAAGCCCAAACATAGCCATACGTGAAAAGAATAACTGAAGAATCAGTTTATTTTATGTATTTGACACCTCTATTTGTAGTGAAATTCAGTCTGCTTTCATTAACATTTATATTGTCATCTGAAATCATAAGAGGAAAGCATGCGCAAATTTAGATTTCTGTTAAATACGTTACATTTGAAGAAAAAAGATCTGAAACTCAATACTCAAATTCAGGAGCCTGAGTCCAGCCTACGTATTAGCTGATGATACCAAGCTCATAAAAGTACCCTTTCTGCACTGTTTTATTTGGCAGTACCATCATCATTCCTGCAAGGAACAGAGTACACTCTGAGATTAGTATAAACAAACAAACAATCAATGGCAAGGAAGGAAAAAAGAATGAATAATCAGAGTGTCATAAGCAGAATTAGGAGTCCAGAAACATACTCTTAATTCTGATTCTTCTCTCTTTCTTACCTACAGTACAGAGGTAGGAAGTCACAGCTGTGACTGTTTAAGTTCTTCTTTCTGTAACACTGGGAAAATAACAGTACCCAAACACCTAGTTTCTTGAAAAAGAGTGCCTTAAATGTAAGGACTCAGTACTACTTTACAGTAGGAGAAAAAAGATCAATCCTTGCATAATCCAAAACTTCAAAATACCTTTTTCCAGTTCTGATTCTTATGAACTCTAAAGCATGTTTTAGATTTTCCAGTCTATTTTTACTATTTCTCTTATTCTGTATCTTCTTTGCAAGCTGAACTTCTGTAACAGCCTTTAAGAAAACTTTCTAATCAACGATCTTTATAAATTATGTAGATTAAGAAACTTATTTTTTGCAAATAGGAATACAATATTGTAGCTATCAATATTTTCCTGCATACAGAGAGAATATGATTTGAAGAATTAAGATCTGTTATGTCAAAAATGATAACGACAAAATGTTAGAGGAAAATAACACGAATGACAAACAAATCTCAAAACAGGGCATCACTTCATAATTTTAAAAGGATGATGAGAAGACACAGGGGTGACAACCCTCGCATTGTCTTGTGACAGAGTGACTTCTTAGTGTTTCAAGAACCTGATACTTGGGGACATTCTCTCAACTGCAGTGAATATATAGATATGTAAGACAGATATACAACAGTGAAGATACCTTAACACAGACACCTGTCACACAGGAGCACTGAAAAGAATCTGACAAAGGTAACATAAAATATGCTATTAGATCAGATTATGTTTCTTGTTAATATGAAAATCAGTAGTTTTGTTTACATTTATTTCTCAGCACAAAAGGATAATCTCATTCCCGGTATTCAATGAGACACTACTCTGGCTGTATGCTTAAAACTGGTATTTTACATAGTATACTTCAAACACACCTTACAATTGTAATACGAGCGGCACTATTCAATTTACTTAAAATAGCCATGTGCTCAAGTGCTTTATTACATCAGGAGCTAAAGCCAGAAGCTTCAACTGGCTTGACAACATACTGTAGATGTTACAGAACACTTTGATAAGATTGTCATTGCTAGCTGAACACAGCCATCAAATTATACTAATTTGAAAACAGCTATTATGGAGTTTTCTGAGTGGATACATGCAATTTCTTTTGATTTTCTTTTTGATTTAAGATTACAGTAATTTTTATATCTACTTCAGATTGCCCAAAGTACAACTGTTAGACAGAAAACAAGATCATGAGCTCACCATTATCATCATGGGAATACTCTATTCCAGAAACAGTGCATCTTCGGAAAACCATCTTGTTTTCAGTAAGTGTCCCAGTCTTGTCTGAAAAGATAAACTGCACCTGACCTAAGTCCTCTGTGATATTTAAAGCTCGGCACTGCAGCTGAGAGTCTGTTTCTTCATCATATAAATCTTTATCTTGATGAATAAAGTATACTTGGCAGATTTTAACTATTTCAATGGATACATACAAAGAAATTGGAATCATAACCTAGAACACAGAAAAAGAATTAGGAGAAAATATAAGCAAGGATACAATGAATTAGTAAAATCTAGTTAACTTGGTACTAGACTAGAACATAAAAAGCTATGTACTTTAAGCATCTACTGCAAAGTTATCATCGTGTTTTAAAAGAGTTTATTTACTGTGTTAGATAAGGAAAACCTATGGTTAACTGCAGAGCTGAAATGCATTATTATGTCTAGAAGGGTGATTATCAAAACTTGGACAGAAGTGAATCTTTTGTAAGCTAATAAGGTGAGCTTGAAAGCAGCTGGGAAAGGAAAAGAAAAAAAACCCAAACAGTACAGTCAGAATCCTGTAAATGTGAAGGAATGGGATAAATTTATTCTGCATAAACAACAGACTGTTTACAAATTTACTTTGCAGGAATATAAGAAACAAAATGAAAAGTGTTAACCTCTCCACAGGAACAATCTTTTTGGCCTTGGCTTTTGCACTGCAGATTATTTGAATGAAGAACACATTTAATAATTGCTGAAGAAAGAGATGCGAGAAGTTTCTCCAGAAAAGGTTTTCAACTGTTTCTTGAGGACTGTGAAAGCTCCACAAAATATCTAATTTGTACCTGAGTTTTTCTCTGCAGATTTTTTCAGGACAGAAATTCCTGTCTGCATACATTACTTAGCTTGCTGAATTAGATATAAGGGATAAATTGTATCATGTATATAAGAGGCAAATGTGGTTATTTAAACAAAAACTACAATTAAAAGTTCACGTTTAAAGAATTCTGTGATTTTTTTTAACCAATATCATAACCCAATACCTCAGAGTAAAAGGTAATGAAACATCGGGTTTTGTTCCTTTTTATAAAGGAATCGCTGCCTCCAGTAACACAACCTGCTCTAGTGTCCCACTGGGCATACTTCCACGTCCCAGTGACATGAGCTTCTGTTACTTCTCTTAACTTACCGCCACCTTCACCATTCAATACATTTCTCTTCAGGACCAAAAAACTTAACAGAGTTTGCTTTGTAGCTGAGATAGGGAGTTGTTAAAAGCAGTATCTTTGGAAAGCAGTTAGAAAAGTATACAACTTGTGTTCATACCAGGACACTGTACCCAAAGTGGCACCCACAGTCTTTGAGGTGTTGTTCCATAGTGGTGGATATGAAGCATAAAGCTTGTTTTCTCCCAGCAGGGCCCACTGCATCCTATCTCTTCCTAGTTGTTTAAAATAAAATAAAATACCTGAGTCTTTTGGGGAAGGTTCTCAGACGATTATCTTCTCCAATGCCAAGGGAGCTCTGACAGCTTACTGCGTCCATCAGTTTGTTTCTTTTTCAGAGAAGTTATCATCCTTTTACCACTGGGTAGGCCACTTCCTTTATTTAATTTAGCTTTCTGGTTATTTATTATCACATTCCCTATAGTTAAAATCTAATTTTAAAGTGATTAAATGTACTTGGTTTTAGTGCTTGATTAGCTTCTTACATGCCATAGTGGTAGAAGGGGTACTACACATACTGCACATTTATAGCTTTATTAAAGCAAACTATGAACAGAGGTCACAGAACGTACAACTTCATTACCTGGAAAACTATGATCACTGTCAGAAATAAATATACTGAAGCTAAAACAGGAGACAAATATTTGCCATCAGGCCCTGGAACATCGAATACTGGTTTCTTCTTCTCACCATATTGCCATACCCATAGGCCATGACCTGCAGAAAAGAGAGAAAAGTGCAAATTAACTCCAAGGTAAAATGCTTATGCTTATGAATTTGTTCTTAGAGTTGAGTTATGTGGGGAAGAGGTATTTGTTTTCAACTCTTCTGCACGATGTTTCAAAAAGGCCCCAAACCCATGTTTTTTTCTGCCTTGAGATCTGGGGTTGGAGAAAGGGGTTTGTCTGGCCTTAAGGACAGCATTCAAGAGTCATTTTGCATTAACTTTATCCAAATAAAGTGAGCTGGCTAGTCTAAATTAGTAGTTTAGGCTCTTTCTGTAATCAGCAGAGAAAACCAGACTTCTTCAGAAAACAATTAATTTCAGTGATATTCGATGTGTTAAAATGAAAGAACTCCATTGATTGCACTAGGTATATCACTAGCCAGCTATCACAAAACTAGTTTCAGCTGGAGAAAGTCAGAAGAGACTTTAATCTTACTGTGTAAATCTTACCCACTACATCTACAGAACTAATAAAATAACAGTATCAGCAGAGTCAACAGCATGGAAGCTGAGGAACTAAGAACAGAAGAAATTCTAAGCCTTGCTCAAAACGTGGGGTTTTTTTGGGTTTTTTTTTTGTTTGTTTGTTTGTTTGTTTTTGTTTTTTTTAATTGATTGTGCTGACAACTAAATAAAGATAAGGTTGTTAATAATAAGAATAATATTTTGGGAAAGTGACAAATAATAAGAATAATATTTTGGGAAAGTGACATTCTTGTTAAAGACACAGAAAGTTGCTTTTTTAAGTACAGCACTAGGATTTGCAGTCCTAAAGGACCTAAAATGGTATGCCTGATGTTTTTAAGGTTAAAAACAAGGAAGAATTCCCCCACGATAAGAAGCAGTCAAACAATCTTCGCTATATGTCAGAAATCTGAAAAAAAGGACAAAGGTCTACTTTAAAAGTAACCTTTTGTAAGCCACATCTGACAAAGTCCTTTATATCTTGATACATAAACCCAGCATTGAACTCTTGAAAAACAAAAACAGTGCATAAGCCAAGTGAGCAAATTATTTTGTCCTTGTACTACCAATATGAGCATATCACCATACTGATGTCTTTATTGATGTCTATATTTTCATTCTTGACAGCAAAAATTGGAAGCCCCACACTGAGAATAACCTATGTCAAGAGTTTTTTAATAAATACCCTGACTCAGATTTTCAAAAGAATTAGTTAAGTTAACCATGGGGTACATTAAGAAGAGTGTGGCCAGCAGGCCAAGGGAGGTTTTCCTCCTCCTTTAGTCTTCCCTGGTGAGGCCACATCTGCAGTACTGGGTCCAGTTCTGGGCTCCTCAGTTCAGGAAAGACAAGGAACTACTGGAGAGAGTCCAGGGAAGGGCAACAAAGATGCTGAGGGGGCTGGAGCATCTCCCTGATGAAGAAAGGCTGAGAGAGCTGGGTCTGCTCAGCCTGGAGAAGAGAAGGCTGAGAGGGGATCTAATCAATGTTTATAAATACGTTAAGGGCAGGTGTCAAGAGGTTGGGCCCAGACTCTTTTCAGTGGTGCCCAGCGACAGGTTAAGGGACAACGGGCACAAACTGAAACATGGGAAGTTTCACCTGATGATGAGGAAGAACTTCTGTACTGTGAGGGTGGCCAAACACTGGCACAGGCTGCCCAGAGAGGCTGTGGAGTCTCCTTCTCCGGAGATATTAAAAACCTGCCTGGATGCGATCCTGTGCAACTTGCTGTAGGTGACCCTGCTTTGGGAAGGGGGTTGGATAAGATGATCTCTGGAGGTCCCTTCCAACCCCAACCACTCTGTGATTCTGTGAAGTGTCATACTTCCACTTACGCTTTCTCAACAGAGTGTACAAAAATTGCCTGACTCCTACAGAATGTAGCTTTGCACGTCTTGAAGTGCCAGGCACCTCTAGTTTCCAAGGGCTCAAGCAAATTTCTTTCCAGCTGTTTTCAGTTGTTCCCACCTCCAGCAGTTTGCTCTGTCACTCTGCTGGTGGCTTCTAGCCTTGTAGCAGAAATGACAGAAGGGAAGGCGTACATGTCGCCTACTGTGTGCCACCTCCTCTCCTTCACCTTCACGCACCTCAGAAGTTTCGGCTGAGCTGAAGCCACTGCAGCACACACCCCGCTGCTGCTGCTCTGGGGACATCACCTCAGATGCAGTGGCAGAGGGGACAGCTGCAGGCAGGGACTACCTGCGATTAAGCCTACCACGGCACTTCAGCCCTGAGGACTGGGCTCCCCAACACTGAAACACTACAAACGAGTGTCACAAACTCAGTGGGAAAAATATGCTGGTTGATTCACAGATGGAAATACTCATTTTTAAGCAGCGTTTAACAATACCTGGAAAAAGGCACACAGAGACGTATTAAAATGGCATAAGATTGTTATTAAACTACACCATGGTTGTTAGGAAACATTCTGGTGTTTATGCCACATGACTCACACACAAACATTACAGAACACACAAACATTAAAGATATGGAACTCATATGCCATATATAAAGAATCATTTTGGGTGCCAAACGTAAAACTCAATTCTTTGTCATGAATAGAAAAAAGGCCTGAAGAGTATTAACCTGAATCTCAGCATTTCATTAAACACCCCATGAACTCGAGAGAGTGTTCTACTTGGATTTATGCAGATTTAGATTTTTATTTCTTCTATGTTAAAGCTGCAGCCTTAGGGATGGTGCATCAATGTTGTGCACTATGCTCTTGATTTAATAAATAGTACTGGGGAATAGCACTGTGCTAATTATGTTTATCCTCTGCTCATAAATTACTTTGTTGACAGGCTAATGGCATATTACACTCTACCACCTGCAATTTTGAGGGGACTACATATGAGGTGGCTTCTTTTGGACTTGACATTTTCGGATGCCATCAAGGGTAGCAGAATCTAAGCCTTCAGATCTCTGGTACTAATAGCACATATTTGATAGATAATAAGAAGCTATTTAGATGAGCTTATGTATCAAGACATCTTGATTTCAAAGAAGAAAACACACCAAAAATTAGACAGTATGGAGGCAGCCTTATGAGTTTCATGTTTTGGCAGATACATATGTTTTTAATAAAGCTAAGCGCATGAATCTCAAGAGAGTCCGATACTTAAGTTTCCACTTTTAAAGAGCACTTACCGATGGCAGAAAACAGACACATGATTAGAAGTATAAGGACACACCAAAGGACATCAGCATTCATCTGTCTTTCAAGCTTACTGCGTTTGTAACGGGGTCCATTATTATTTAACAAAGCTTTGGTCTCATGCCCTGCAGAAGCAATTACATCAAATGATGTCATATGGATTTTTGTTACTATTTTAAGGGAACTATAAAAAGGCAGTATGCCTCATCAGACAGAAAAACAGCTTTTACCTGCATAGATTACTATTCCTGCAACCTCTTCTGTATTTCTAATGGTACATCCACGTAACAAAAGATTTTCTTTGAACAGTCCATCCTTTTTTCCACTTTTATGTACTCTGCAGAAAATTTAAATACGGAACAAAGCACAGCATGTCAAAACATTAAGCTTGTTAAATCATACTACTCTCTAATATAACAAGCCCAGGAAAAATCTTCAAAGTTTAAGAAGTTTTGTCAACCTGATGGTGAAATATTTCCTTAGATCTTCCTCCTGAGAACATTTTCTGGCAGACTTTGAAAACTGAGAATATCTACCCAAGAATCCCAGACATGCAGCAGCCCAGCTGGAGCAGCACCAGTTGCTGTTGGATATACAAATGTACTGGACAAATGCTCACTGGAGATATGCAGGCCAAATCTACAGCATGTGTGCAGCATATCTAATGCTTTGAAAATGCATTGGACTTTCTGTGCATGTGCAAATTGACTGTGCAATCACAGTTAACCCAGTGCACCTAAGAGCAGATGTGTAGTGCATATGATTACCCACTATCCACATGTTCTTATCAAAGAAATCCTAGAGAGAAATATGGTGAAACTGGGAAAGGACTGTGCTTCAGAAGCAGTGATACTAAAAACGACGTGCCAGGGATAATATGCGTCAGTTCAGTGAAAAAGAAAGGAAAAAAATTCCATGTGTTCATCAGTGAGAACAAGAGAAATTCCTTTCAGAAGTGTCTCACTGACTCTAAGACAAGATGGCTGGTCCTCACTCTGACGAGTCCTGTTGACTAGCACCAAAACACATGAGAAAAATGGAACAATGTAATGTTCCCACTACAACGTACTGCCTGCTGTGTATGGACCGACTCAAATTTCAGCTGACAAAGTAATACAGAAAACAGGCTTATGAGAATTAACAGTCACCAGGGAAACGCTAACAAAACCGACAACAATTAAAAAATAGCATTAGAATGTTTTATTAGGTAAAAAAAACCCAAACCAAACAATAATTTCAAACACTTTCTAAATGAGTAAAATTTAATTTAATCAACTGCAATGTCTCAACGCCTCAGAGAAGATTAAAGTTTGAAATGCTTAAATGTTCTGCCTTCACCTTCACAGCATCAAAACCATCACACTTCCAAAGTCTAAAAAATGGACTGCAATAAAAAACTAGTAAAAGCAGGGAGTTCAAGAGAAATTCTGAAAAAGCACATGTGCTATACTAAAATTAACATTGTGCTGTTATAATGTTGAATTTCATGGCTACCTGGATCCTCTGAAATCTACAAACTGGCTTAAAATCGTGCCTTTTATAAAAAGGTACAGTTGTTTTTATTTGCTTCCTATTTTCGAAGCCTTCACACTTCACAAGGTTATATCTTCATGCTTTTCTCTGATTGTTAGAATCTTTTCCTTTTCTAAAGGAAGACCAAAATTCTAACTTTAGCACATGGTTCTAGGATCTCACGCCTGGAGAGCTATATCAAATATCCTGAGATCTGCAGGAAGAAAAGGTTCACACCGGTGAATCCTTTGTACTCTCCCTCAGACTAGTAGGACTACTTGCAGGTTACGCTGTTATGCTATGTAGCCTCTAGTCAATGCTCTTCGTGAGTAGAATATACCCATAAATAATGTGTATATATATACATTCATACATATGTGTATATATATACACAGATACATATATAAAGTTCTTTTTAATTCATTTTAATGTATTACACCCACTTCCTGCTCAAAAACATAAATTAAAAGCATTGGTGCTTCAACAGGTATGCTTAGCATCTCACTGTAGGGATGGAGACAAAGTGGTGGGTTTGACAGCTGAGGTAGCTGCAGCAGTGATAACATCTGACTACAGACCAGAAACAAATGGAGAAGGAAAGAAGTAGATAACACCAAGTTTGCGATTCTGATACAAAAATGAAGGCTTTTTTTTTCATCAGGAGAGAAGTTCCTCTGCTCAGCCCATCCTCCCTACCAGCCCCAGATACAAGAACAGAAGTTTTGCTTCTGTCCTCTTCAGCAAACCTCCTTAATCTACTGCCTCACCTTTTGCCAAAGGAGCTTCAAAAACTGGGGGCTGCCCAACAGCCTTCTTGCAGTATGCCAACAGGTGCAAGCACTGATTGCCAGCTGGAGAATTACCCAAATTTGGCTGGTCTTAAACTACGGGAAATAATTTCCTAATGATTCCATACTGCAGAAATTACTCTACTACCAGGATTCTGCCATTCCTCTGCTTTTTAAGACTGAATTCTACATTAGCCTTTCTCATAAATCATGAGGATGTTAGTTTGAATTTCCAATAAAGTCTCCAAATGATAGTTATGATTCCTGTTAACAAATGGGACTTTTTAAAGATAAACCTACTTAAGAAGTAATTGCTCTGGCTTATGATTTTATAGCCTTCATCAATTTTTTACACTTCACAGTAACAGTGGACTGTGTCAGGTATATTGCACATGGCAACCTTTATATACAATTCCTTGTGTATTTGTTCTATACAATTATATATTTGTTCTTACTATCTTAGCTTCTACAACTGCTCCAAAGCAATGGTAGAACATCTGAAGTTAATCTCTAGCTGCCAAGACCCCAATCTATTGACCTCACCCACAGGCTGAGCCTTCTCACCACAAGTCATCTTTACATGCATTTGGTGCTGTTTTTCACTCTTTCATATCCAAATGAAGTCAATCAACTCACCTGCTGCTCACGAGACCTTTAGAAAACATGGATGAAATAAAAATCTGGGAGAAAGAAGCTGGCAGGGGCTGGAGGAAACTCTCTGTTTCCTTCTCATCTGCACTCGCTCTCAGTGACCCATTAACAGAACATACATATAAGGCAATAGGGCACTGATGATAAAAGGAAGAAAAAATTACAGACATAAAGGTCTGGATTAAAAAATAATGAAAACTAGAGTTAGATAAAACCGCTCACTTTTCTAAGAAACCTGCCAAGGCTATAACTTTATGTCCGGGTGGAGAGATGGCTTAGATCCCATTTCTAGCCCTGCAGAGTTATAAACCTTAAGTCTGTTACAGAGGCTGAACAGTCTGTTTTTCCCCTTTCTGGATTCAGGCCAGTATAACTTTGGAGGCAAAGAAGGAAACTTTTCTCTGTCAGTATTTAAAACGGTGGCCAGCTGAAGCCGCTCAGACGCCTGGACCTCGAAGGCCAGCCCGTGAGGAAACGCACTGGTAAGTGCAGGTGCAATGCTCTCTTTCTTTGCAATTTCTCACATTGATGACTCCGCAAATATGCAGTATCTAAACATCTAGAATACACACACACCACGAATTAGGAGAAATTAGCAGACCAGATGTAGTTAGCTACTACTTTGCTACAGCACTCTGAAAAAGCTTGTGTAGAAATAAGCCGTCTGGTTTAATACAGCAACACAAAAATAAGTCCGATGGTAGCTCACTTCAGCCTTCTATTATATTTTTCCTTGTTACAGGTTTACCAGCATTAAATAACAAGGTGACATATCAAAACTGTATTCAAAAGAGAGTATTTTCTTTCACTCCCTGGTTTCTCAAGTGTCTTATAAAGCAAATGGTAGAGCTGGCATTACTTTCCAAGGCTTGACACTCCCAAAGAAAATATTCAGCAATCTTAAACAAAGTCTCAGTGCACATCATCGGTCAGAATCTTCCTGACTCTCAATTCCGATGAAACTTAGCCTAGTCGTTGTTTGTTGTTCTTTTTTTTCCAGGAGAGGTGGTGTCACTATAGCATATTAAAGAGACATCACTGTATAGATTTATACATTTTTTTCTTAAAAAAATTTTAACATGATTTTAGATTAATTTGGTTTTGTTATCTTATGACAAGCTTTGAAATAGAACTACAGACATGTATTCGTATCATTATTATTATAATTCCTTGCTATACTTATTTAGGTATGATCAGATAAAATTCTCTGTTCTTGTTTTTTTTTCCACTTTCAGAGAAAAGCTGAAAAGTCAGAACGTCAGCTACTACTTCTCCGTTTCCTTTGCCCATATGCACACAAAACCCAAGATTTTAAGGCCAATTTTGTTATTTTTGGAACCTGGCATGGGATTTTTGAATGTTTGCCTTGCATACTGTACATAATCTGGCTAGACCCATGCAGGCAGGGGGCATGTTGGGTTTTATTCTATTCTTTTTACACAAAATACTTCTTATAGGAGAATAAAAATGAGGAAAGATGCTTGGGATATCTGAGGGTACAGAAATTGCAAAACAGAATTAAAGCAAGCACCTGAATAGAACCAGTAGTCTGCCTGTCCGTCTGCACACCCAGAGTGTGTTCAATGCAGATTGTGCCAATATAACTGAAGAAGTCACAAGTAGTAATGTGCACGCTATACTTTTGCAGATATAAGATAGGGCTAGGCCCATCTCAATGCATTTTGCAATATTTTTGTGATTTTTTATTATCAAGTCTCCTTTTACCCTGGCCTCCTGGTGCTACATTGGTTACCTATAGTGATGACATTTCAGAACAACTGTGGGGAACAGATTTTTCACATGTTCACAACACACACACACACACACACACACACACAAATATTTCTACTCCCCAAAAGATTTGTCAGCACAAGACATTAGAACCAAGGAGATCTTAATATTTCGAACAAAAAAAAAATAGTCTTAATCAAAACTGGAAACCTACTAAGTGGTCAAAACTTCAGGAAAACTTTGACAGTAAGGTCTCAGCACAGCTTTTTCATATGGATCGCTTGAAAGTCTATTATTTCATAGCATCCCTATTTAGACATCTCAGTAACATTTCAGTTGAGCTATTATCAGCTGGGAGCTACCTGAGCCTTTCTTTCAAGCAGTGACTACTGGTAAGATTTTGAACAAGAGTTAAGATCTGAGTTTGACATGGCAATGACATGTTTCAATTCAGATGCGCTAATTACTATCCATCTTGATACTGCATGATTTGAAATAGACCCATGATTTCATGATACTGATGAAGAAAATCTAAAAAGAGGGGGAAAGAAAAGCCTTCTCCTGTGATAAATCAGGAGACCAAGAGTTTATTTGTTGAGGGGCTGGTCTCTGCTCTTCGCTTCAAATGCCCCATGGTCCTTCCGTTGTAAATCTCTTGCAGCATAGCTGATGAGACCTGGCAATCACCTGATGTTTTCTGCCAGTTTCAAAACTGATGTCTTGGCTTTTTGCTCTGTCAAAATATATTCACATAATTTGTGAAACATTAAAATATAAAGAAGACTAAATAGAATCAATATTGAACAAGTCTTCTAAAAGGAACTACCATGTTTTCTGATATGTAATTCAAATGGTTCTGTAACTTACATGCTATGGACATTTTCCACATGGAATACATAAGTAAATATATAATGAAAGACAAATTTAATCATATCTTCTACAGTATTCAACCTCTGCTCAATATTTTGGGGATTCACACACATGAAGTGTGTGCTAGAAAAGCTGCCAAACTTTCCATTTCCATATCTGGAAATGTCATTTCTGCAGTACAGCAGGCTCTCTATTAGTGTAGACAGTTGCACACCCTCATGCAGTAATGTCTAATACTAGACTTTTATCTTTAAATGAACTGTAGGGCTTTGTGCTGTTAAATAAAGGAACACATTTTCCCACACTACAACTTGATGTAATTTCAGAAAAACTGTCTTGATTTACACCAGTTGACAGTACATCCTACACCATCTGTGACATCTGACAGTAGTAACTGAGGTGGTAAACAGTATCACTGTAAAAAACTCCCCAAGCTCCAGCAATTTACCCCATGCCATTTATGCGATTCAATACAGCTCAACACTCCTAATCAACATGGGTGATAAATCATTTTATTCTAAACAGAAATAGTGTCTGTTTAACTCTCTGCATTAAAATTTAGACAAAAATTAAATATCCTGGGTTCTCACTCTCCATGTGGTTACAGACTGTAGAAAAATAAGTCATGTAAGAGTGCATCTCCTAAGTCACTGCTATCGCCATTCTACACACTACAGTCCTGGCTATGTTAGAAGCAAAGTGCTTTGCACATACTAAAACATTTGCTTCTGAGCAGGACAGATTGGCCAGAGTTAATGTAGTTCTGTTTAGAATTGAGTCAAGTAGCCATAGGCGATTCTGCATGGTAATGTACAAGCACACCCACTGTGTGAGCCAAGTGTTTTATTTTGTCTGAATGACAGGAAAGGAATATTGCCATAGCTGGAGAAATATCAGTTTCTCCCTCTGATTTTCCTCAATGACACTTATATTAAAAGAAACATCAAACAGACTCATCTTAATAAAAGCAGTGTACAACAGACTGTGTTTGTTTGTTGGCTCTCTTGGACCAATTTTCTGTTTCCTTCCATTTCCAGATGGGCCTTTTTGATCCATGGAGGGGAGGAAAGGAAGAAGAGTGTCTCTACCTGCACTCCTTCATGCATTCATTTCTGGAGTGTAAACTGATCAAAGCTAACAACTAAATGCAACCTTAGGAATGGAAATGTGAAGCTCCCATCTCACCCTGAAGTGAGGATGCTCTAAAAAGAGCCTTAAATATGCAGCCCTATTGAGACGTGATGATGATGCAACTTACAGAACACAGCCCAAAACAAACCAGCATGTATTTTACTCTATATTAGGGAAAAGGAGTGCATACTGAAGGATATTATACGAAATACTCACATGTAACCTCGAAACCTACTTAAGTCATTGTTTGGCTTCTCACATTCAATGACACTGGTGAACTTCAAGGGGTCAAATTCTGAGTCCTGGAATAATAAAAATGTTAATTACTTAGGGCAAAGACTTGCAAATTATAGCCAAAATAATTTTCTTTTCTGGCATTCACAATATATTAAAGCCCAGTTTTTTTCAAAGGCAATCAAATGAATGACACTAACCACCAGGACTGAAAATCAAAGGGACCTGGGCACCAAAATTCCTTAGGTGCCTTCCAAAATCTTCCTTACAAGAATGACTTTTTTGTTCTGCAAGTGGAAGAATGTGAATTTCTACAAGCAGTAGAGAAAAGATGCTGAGCCCAGAAGTCAAATGAATTTGGTCTGGAGTGGAAAAATGAAATTCAATTGGGAAGGCTCAAAATATTCAATAATATCACTATACTTCGTATTCAGTGAAGCTACTGAAAATCTAGGACAACATAAGTCAATATACTGCCAGTTATGAAAAAGCTAATATGAGCTTTTGAAATATTAGCAAGACTTCTTAATTGCTTTATGCCAACACAGATAAATTAATCTACTACAGTAAATTACACACATATAGCAGAATCACTTTTTCCTAATTAACACTTAAAAACCTTCTTGATTTTCTAGCTCATTAGTCTGAAGCTGGTATTTTTGCTGACTACATATGTTTACCTGTAGTTAGCACCTTTTTGTGTCTGAGGAAAAACATCCTATCACAGTATAATCGCTTGATTTTGTTAAATAAAAATCAAGGTTCTCCCTTCTTTGCCAGACCAAACAAACTATGCAGTGGAATCAGAGATACCTAGTCCTGGTGCTGCTGAGAAGGCTGTTTGTCTCCATCAGTGAAGACTATCTTTAGAAAACTGCTTTGCACACCATTTGAATGAAAGAAACGATTGTGAATTATCATATTATTAAGCTTTTGACAGTGATAACGCTGGAAATGTAATGTTTTATAATGGTTTTGCTGAGCAGCTGTAGACCCCAACCACTATTTTTAGAACACACCATGGGAACAGCTGACTGAGAATCAGTGACCAAACTGACACAATCTTATCACCAGCTTCTCTGACACACACAGGTGTCTCTGTTTTTTTGATACTGACTCTACTCAGAAGAGGTGAAAGAAACTAGAGGTATGTCAGCATTGCCATCAATGCCCTCCTTCATTTTTCTACCAGTTACACCTAGAAGAAAGACAGACTTACAGTATATAGGAGACAGTTCATACCACCCACGCCTGAGACTTTTGGAAACTTTTCCTGTATTTTCAAGAAACAAGACATGATAAAGAGAACCGTGAAGATGGGCTGTCACTGAGAGACAGCTACAGGCCACTGGAGGAAAGAATCACTTTTATATGCAGAATTGAGCTTGTGAACAAGGTGTGGGGGGGAAAGGAGTGAAAACAAAGGACAGCTCTGAGGAAAGAAGATTGCTATGCTGAGAATCAGACTCCCTAAATCATGTCAAAGTTGGCAGGCAAGTAGCTGAACCTTAGCAAAAAATCCAGATGATCTTCTCAGCACCCAATATTGTTGGTATTTAAGCTGATTAGATACATTCTCCCGGTCAGCCTTAAATTTTTCTAGGTGACTGAAGTTTGATGATGGGAATATTCGGAAGTACCTAGTTCTACAGAGGCACCTAAGACACCATTAGGCTGTAGAATGGGGCAGATACTGTAAAGCCACACGTTCACCCCCTTTGACCCTCATTCCTCAGCTGGTCACTTCAGACAGGCACAGACACCAGCCGTCACAAGGAAGGAATCACTGGCTAGAACACACATCACGAAGCTTTCAGGCCTTGACATCTGAAATGTGTTACCACAGCTCCTGAACCACACGCGCTCTGCCTGTGTCCTTGCCTCCAGCAGTCAAAGATTCACGCTACAGAGATGCTCTACTAGGAGCCAGTGCCACCTGGCAGCTGGCTTTTCTAGAGCTTGTTGGAGAAGGTGAAGTTCTCCCGAGTCACACTAAAGCCTGTTGTGCTGGGAAAGTCTGTGTTGTCTACGTTACACCTTCTCTGCTGCCCCAGAACATGATCTTTTCCTTCCTTGTCCCGTCATTTTCCTTGGCAGAAAAAAACCCAAAGTACAGGAAAAATAATCTACAACCACTGCTCAAGGTGTTTCAATAATACACTGTCTGTCTGCCTAGGGATTGTGTTAAAGAAGAGTCACCACTGCAGCTTAAATTATGTTTGTAAATTGGAGGGAAAAGACTGGAAAGGGAAATATTTCTTGTCTTTTTATTATTACATACTATATATAATACAGATAATTTAGCACAAATTTTCATTCAATGGTCTTAAAAAAAGAAAAGAAAGAAATCTTAACATCTTTGATGAATGCCCCTGAGGGAATCCTAGAGACACCTAATAATAAAACAGAATGTAATCAAACGCAGGTTTTCTATGGCTGCTGAACTCAACAGAGAGCATGGTTTCAGTGCTGTACAGACACATTAACTTCTAGAGCAATTGGAATTTTGCAGACTCAATTCCCTTTCTGCTAAGAAAGCCTGCCAGCAAAGCCAGCGACTTTACAAATAAGAAGAAAAAAATCTACTTGAAATCTAGAGTTAAAGTCTTCACAAAAAAGAAAGATTTTGTCAAGATGAGAGAGGAGTAAACCTACTCAACTTCCCCAATGCTACCATGCAGCCCAGTCTTTCTCTCTCCTTTGTTTGTTGGATTCTTCTCATTTATGACTCAGTTTTGGAACTAAAAGTCCTTTATCGTTAAATCTAACCGTCTGTGTATTTGTGTTCTGTTACAATTAAGTTGAAATATGTGATTATGGTCTTTAACCAGATAATATCTGGGCGGAGGGAAAACCCAATTAGAATAGCAGTTTACGTAAGGAAACAAAGCTGCTGAATTCTGATTTATGGCAAAAGCTCTTTGGCTTATTAATAAATCAAATAGCTCCATCTCTTCCCTGTGAAATGGAAGGGTAGATATACACTGTATATTACAGCTGATGACACTGTTTTGATGTGAAAATGCCTTTTGGTAAATGAATGAACAAATATGTTAAACACTGCCTGCATGTGACTGCTTTCAGTGGTTATAAAGAAGCACAAAGTTAACATAAGATTTCACAATGATCAAAGTTTTGTTCCTTTTTATGCTGATATCCATACTTCAGCAGCAAATGAAATATAAACTGTGATGATGTTTTCATGTATTAACAGTTAAAAGAAGCTGCAGCTAAACAGAAGTTAAAGCCAGATGTGTTGCTTTTACAGTGCACAAATCATGATTTTTGCTGTTTTCTGGGTGAAAGTCCATGAAAAAATTACATTCTCCACCACTACCTTTGATTTTTCCCTTACAGTGAATTGCTGCATCACTGTTCAGACACAGAAAACAAGATCAAAATATGGTCAAACACAGTACTTCCCCAGACCTTTGTGCTGCAGTTATCTGATGTGCTTGATTTTAAGCATCTTACTTCCTACTTACAGAACTGCTGGGTATTAAAGCTGTCACAACCTCAAGAGGGATGAAAAGGTCCATGGCTAGACAGATTGCAATCTGAACTGAGGCTTTCCGGGGCCTAATTTCCCTGAAAACTTCACTTATTTAGTGTTCTCATGGTCTCCCAGTGCACATCAACAAGGGCAGGTCACTCACAAAAAGCAGCTGGGGACATTTTTTTTCTCTTCTGAAGGTATGTATCATATTTATTATATGGTACCTCTGCATGTGTCGCATACTTGTGCATTGTGTACCACTGATTTGAAAAACTGACTTTCTGGTTGATACAAACATGGGAGAGATCACTCACTGCAAATAAGTTCCCCAGAATACTTCGGAAAACTGTTGGACCGCAAGGGGCAGGGCTAAATTCTGTTATGTCTGTCATATATTTCTATTAAACAACTTGTTCTCCTTTTTCTACAATGTACATTTTACTTGCTACGACTAATTCTAAGGATAAGCCCCTGTAAAATAAATTAAGGCAAAATATCTTGCTTACAGTTAAGGCAGATGTCTTACTACTAGGTAGTGCTTAATTCAGAGCATAGACTGGTCATTGTTAAGATGTTACAGAAAAACTGTGCTTGAAAGGATACTTGAAAGTCACTTGGAGAAACAAGAAATCTAAAAGAAGGGTCAGCAATTATTATACTAGTTTCAGTGAGTGTCAACTTTGAAAAAAATCAATACAGGCACCATGTATGTCAAAGTCTAAGCAGTCAAACACATTCAATTATTTTAAGAGAAAAAAAGAAACAGCAACCAGAACTCAAAAGTTTTTACTCCAGCATTTTCTCACTTTTCTCACAAGCATATTCTCACTTGTGCTTCTCTCCCTCCAGGCCAACCAATCTCAAACTCTCTTTGAAACAGTGAAAGAGCAACAGTATGAGAGATGGATGATACTTAGGAGCCAAGAAGCGCAGATTTGGCTTCCATGAAGCTGAAAAGGGAACTGAATCCTTGTCTCCTTTTGTCTTGAGCAAATGGGACTACTGTAAACCCCTCTGCCCATGCTATTCAAACTAACTTAGCACTTGCAGGTTCTAAAAAATTAGTACATTCTTTTCCAAATGTTAAGTATTGCCCCTGCTTTTTTGACACAGTAAGCATGGCTATAAGCATCATCCATATGGGCACCAATTTGGTTCTCTGCTGGTCTTTCAGATGGATGCTGTTCCTCCTGTCGGGTTTGAATTTCACATCACCACCATGGTACCACAGCAATGTCACTCTACAACCGAGCTTCCAAGCTGTACTGTCTGCCTACTGGCAATAGCATGCATGTTACTTCAAAGAGTAAAAACACAAAATATGCCTGGTTGCCTATGCTCTGGAGAGTGCAGGGAATGGTTGGATGGTTGGTATACACTGTCTGAAAAACTGAATGACCACAAGCCTGCACACAGGGAATGAGAAGGTAAAACTGGTGGCATGCCTTGTCTGGTGCTGCGTGGCCTAGTAAGACACCAGGAACCTGTTGCTCTAACCACCATGGCACACCACCATTCTTTTTCTGCAGGTAAATCATAACAAGGTCTTGAAAGATGTGAAAAAAGATGTTTCAGTCATTTCTTCCCATACAATTTGAGAGTTTCAGAAATATAGAAATGAAGAAATACATTGTTTTGTCAACCATGAATGCATAGAAACATTCAGGTATACCCCCATATTGGGGTGGTTCATACCCTGCATTCAGAAGCCTTCAGTGACTAAATGTTATACGCTTCACTCCAGTGGTAAGAACTCTTTCTTACCAATATAATTCTAAAAACAGGTCTTGAAGCTTCCTGTGTGTATGAAATGATGCATAAGATACATCAGAGGAGTGAAGACCACTTCTTGCTTCACTCTTCTGCCACATTATGTCATATCCAAATGAAAACAGAAAAAAAAAAAACAAGAGGAAAAAAAAGAAGGGATTTAACTCAATAATAAGAAACTGACTTTCTTCAAATACCTGACTTCACATTTTGATTTTGCCATAATAGCCTTAGTTCACTGCCTTCCTCTGAAAAAAATCGCTGACTTTTTAGGAACTCAAAGATATTTCTGAAAGTTTGAAACTTGTCAAAAGGACACACAGTGATACTTTACCCAGGGATTCCACAAAATATATTTCATTTCTTCAGGAGCCTTCTTGCTAAGGAAATGTTTAACATCCTATCCATAAATCCTATTTCTTCCAATTTCTTAAAATTTAGGGAAATTCATTCTTACTCTAAATGCAGTAATGGGAAGGCTTACTTTCCTTACGTAAGCAAACTTGGATTGCAAAAACCTGCTAAATACTGATTCCTTCAAAGTTGAATTTCAAATTAAAGTTAAATTGCAGATGTAAAGGGTTTTGTGACTAGGCTTTAACAATGCTCTACCTATTAAACCTGATAAAGAGTTCCATTTAAAACAATAACTTACGTCTGCAATAATTGGGCTGTGTCTCTGGGGGAGGCACAAACGTACACAAGAAAAGAAAACATAATGGAAAGGCGTTTTCTTTTAAGTTTTCCTTAAAACAGACTACTGTCCCTTATCTCTCAGGTGACTATTGATGTATCACCCTCGGAAAAACTCATCCTAAAAAGGCAAAGTGTTAGGGGAAAGAAAACGTTATAATGCCTCTACAGAGTGGGAAACCAACAGGCAGACAGATGAAGGAACTACAGAGGTGGGTCACAAAAAAGGGAGACTGAATTTAGCTGTCTCCAAGATGACTTTGGAGCTTGAGCTGTAAGACCATTCTGAATCTCTACAGTGAAATGCCAGCCTCTCTGACTCTGCTGGCAACCTCACAGAACTGTCATAGCTCAAGCAGCAAAGCATGCTGCTCTGCCAGATGAGTTAGTTTGACAATTACACAGTGTTCAAACAACAAATTCCCCTTCATTAAATGCGTGTTGTATGGGTGATTTAACGGCCTGCTAGTGATATTAATAATGCATAGTTATTAAAATGTTTTCCTTTTTCATCTGCCCTACTTTACTGCTGCAGAAGCCTGAGTTTGATGTTTAGTCCTTCCTTCCAATAGGACAGCATGAGTACACCAGGATGCCTTCGGGTGACAGTGACAGTTACCCGCTTATCACATTGTGTTTACTGGCTATGCTGGGGATCTTATCCAGACTTCTCCCTGCAGTACAATTGCTGGATGAGGGCTCTGGGACTTGTTTTGGCGTGTATGTCTGGAGGAAACAAAAAGGGAGAAATGGAATCATGGGGACTACTCCAAGGAAATATTTAATAGACCAAAATCTGCCTCAGCTAGAAAAACAGCTTTCCAAGTTTAAAAGCTTTGAAGTGCAATAAGAACGCAACCTCCTAATGCATCACTCTGTCCTACTATTGCTTTATATAGCAGTACCCTGCGTCTACCATATAAAATTAATCTGACCTTTTATTAATGTGCAACTGGAACTACATACTAATTTTACATATCCAAAGCATCAAGACTGCTTATATACTAAAAGAGTGAAATGTTTTCATGTCTAAACTGCATTAGTCTTTCTGGCAGAATTTATCTGTGCCACTAATCCACAAGAAAAGAAAGAAACACTTTGATCTATGCTATTTAGGAACTAAACAGATCCAGCCGTACATCAGAATTTAATAGCTTTGTTTTCCACTCTGACAGCTACTACAATAATTGGATTTTTTTCAGTACCGTTTGTTTAAATGGAACAGAGATGTTCAGTATTCAGGAACATTGGAACAGCTGAGCAAGCCAAATACATGTTAGGGGTCTGATTTTCCTCTGACTGACCTAAGTAACAGTTCTGCCCTTTGTAGAAAATAATATGAGGGAATAGTGCAATATTCAGTCTGCAGGAAAAGAAATGTGTTGCTTGCAAGGCCTAGGAAGACCTCAATAATTGCATGACAGCCAGCTGAAGAAACTGCTGTTAGTCAATCACGGAATAAAAGTACCAAAAAACCCGTCAATAATGCTGAAAATACATGCAAGTTCTAATGTCCCTTGGGATGATGGTCATCCTTAGCAACGCACTGAAAATTACAGTGGTGTGAATGAATTCATCCATGGACTACAGCAGCGCTGGAGGGTGCTAAGGGAACAGAGTATGTCAAAGCTGAAATATGGACCCAGATCTGGACAATTAAGAAAGTGGTATCTGCCTGTTCTAAAAGCCAGCCACTGAAAGAAATAAATGGGTTCATAGTCTGTAAGAACCAACCTCAGCATTAGCTCAGCACTTCGACTGAACCACAAACCGAGCCTCTCAAGGGCTCACAAAACTCCGCGTACAACCCACATTGATCCTCCAGAGGCTTTTCGCTTCATGTTCACAGACTCTTGGTAAGATGTAACCCTTCCCACTCTCCAGTGCCTTCCCCTTTCTGGAGAGATTTCTAGCAGTCTTTCTGCTGCATTTCATAACTGCTGGAAGAAAACTTCACTTAATTAGTGGCAGAAGCATTGCACAGTCATTTTAATTTAGTAGCACAACAGCTCAGGTCAGCTTCTGAATATGCCTTGGCCTACTCCTGCTCTAGGCCGGGCTGCTGGCCAGTCTGACTTCTTGTGGGATGAAGTTCTGCCAGACGAAATGGGAATGGGAAGGACTAAGACCCTTCAACCAGAAGAGGGAAATGCCAAGCACCTCTCTGACATCATTGCACAAATAAAAAACAGAACATCAGAGGCCTGACAGGAGAGAGAACGGCTGCTAATGAAGGGTTTTCCTTATGAATGGTAAAATCTAACAGTAGCAGCTGTAGCGTCAGGACACAGTCAAACACACCAAAGATTGATGAATCCATCTCAACTTGAAGACAGGGAATCTGGATAAAAGCAGCTTTATCTCGCAAGGCATTATGTTTAAGAAACGTTTCTAGGATGTGAGGGAAACCTGTAACATACAGCAACTGCTCAAGGAACTGAGAGACTCCAGCCCCTGCCAGCTGCAGGAGAGCACTTGAAAGAGGCAATCCTAATGAAAAGAGACCTTTTATTCCAAAGGCTACAGAGCAGCATTCATATAAGCACTATCACAGGTTTGTCAGCCTTTCCATGAGCATCTCCAGCATGGGAAGGCTTTATAACCAAGTAAAAGCTCCCTGAGCTGGACACCAGCATGCCATTTTCGCTTGGAGTTCTATCTTGTATCAACATTCACCATCACATGCCTGCCCTACTAAGGCAAACACAGCATCCAGACTGCACCTTCTCCACTTAATCCCAGCTATTTCTGCACTTCCCTTATAGCCCTGTGGAGAGGGTGGAGGGGCAGCTGTGAAGATGAACCGTCAATCTGAGGGCAGCAGGGCTGTGGTTGGCATCCATGGTATATGGGGGAAGTTGAGATGGCTGCAGAATACTGTGGCTAAGAAACGGCTTCGCTCTCTGGTCTGTATTCTCATCTACTACCTGCTTTACTGAACATGTTCATTTTCAATCAACATGGTAAAAACTCCAGTAGCAAGGTGAAAAACACCTCTTCAATAACTCAAGGAATTCAAGGGTGATTTCTTTTCAGACACCAGCTGATTGCATAGATCTTAAGAACAGGAATTCATGATGGCCTTGCCAGTTCCCAAACTGGACAGCAGAGCTGGGAAATTAACTGAGGGGGATGAACATGTATCGCTTCCCTGTTCAGCCTCATGCCTCAGGCAGGCACAAAGGTTACAAAGTTCCTGCATGGTCTTGTTGTCAGTAATCTGTATGCTTTGTTCAGTTAAGTGTGGAATTAGATGAATAGGACCTGTTGAATCAGAGCACAGCAGAACAGCAGAGTCTATTGCTCTTATGCAGGCTTTCCTCACCAGCTTTCTTACCCTCTGGGCAGATGTCATCTGCTTGGACTTCTGCAAGCCCTTTGATATGTTCCTTCACAACATTCTTGATGCTAACTCAGAGAGATATGGGTTTGATGGATGGACCATTAGATGGATAAGGAATCGGCTGAATGGCTGTGTCCAAAGAGTTAGAGTCCATGGTTTGATGTCCAGGTGGAAACCAGTAACGAGTGCTGTCCCTCAAGTCCATACTGGGATGAGTACTATTCATCAATGACACAGTGGGATTGAGTGTACCCTCAGCAAGTTTGCAGACGACATCAAGCCGAGCGGTGCAGTTGATATGCTTGAGGGAAGGGATGCCATCCAGAGGGACCTTGACAGGCCTGAGCAATGGACCCATGTGAACTTCACAAAGTTCAACAAGGACAAGTGCAAGGTCCTGCACCTGGGTTGGGGCAATCCCCAATATCAGTGCGGTCTGTGAGATGAATGGATTGAGAGCAGCCCTGTGGAGTAAGTCTTGGGGATACTGATGGGTGAAAAATTGGATATATGCCAGCAATGTGCGCTCACAGTCCAGAAAACCAACTGTACCCTGGGCTGCATCCCAAGCAGTGTGACCAGCAGGTCAAGGGAGGGGATTCTCCCTCTCTGCTCTGCTCTGGTGAGACCCCCCCTGCAGGACTGCCTTCAGCTCTGGGGTCCTCAGCACAAGAAGGACATGGACATGGTTAGAGTGGGTCCAGAGGAGGACCATGAAAATGATCGAGGGCTGGAACACCTCTCCTATGAGGACAGGCTGAGAGAGTTGCGGGTCAGCCTAGAGATAAGACGGCTCCAGGGACACTTCACCAAGGCCTTTCAATATAAAAAGGAAGCTTACAAGAAAGGCAGACAGAGTCTTTTTACCAAGGCCTGCAGTGACTGGATGAGGGGCAACAGTTTTAAACTGAAAGAGGGTAGATTTAGATTGGATATAAAGCTTAATTTTTCACTGTGAGGGTGGTGAGGCACTGGCACAGGTTGCCCAGAGAAGCTGTGGATGCCCCATCCCTGGAAGTGTTCAAGGACAGGCTGGATGGGGCTTTGAGCAACCTGGTCTAATGAAAGATGTCCCTGCCTACGGCAGGGGTGTTAGATTACATGGTCTTTAAAGGTTCCCTTCCAATCCAAACTATTCTATGATTATGTGGTTCTTATGCAAATATTCATTGTTACAAGCATTCAATAAATGTGAGATGTGGAAGTGCAACCAATGAGAACAAATGTCAGGAATAAGAACAACAAGGAGAACATCAATTAATAAAAGAGTTTCTTAATAGCTGACATGACCCACAACCATGTAGTTAATAGCAGGACAAAATAATTTTTATCCCTTCCTGTTAAGACTGCAGCAACCTGTAAGGCTGATCCCTGTGAATTCAGCCATTCAGGCCACATTGCTATACAGGTATATGAGTATACTTAGTCATATGGTGCATGGTTTTGAATCTGGTATTTAATCAAGTCAGGCCAAACATTTAATAAGCAAACAAGCTTGAAAAAATTAAGTAGAGACTGGTAAACGCTTATGAAGACTTATATGTGCTTTCTAACCATATTGTATGTTAAACATGAAATTCTCTTTCTCTTAGAAGCCAAAAGGCTAAGTGTTCCTTGCTTTGATGTAAACCAGTCCATTACTGTGTCATTAAGAAAGCTGAATTAGTGTATTAGCACTGCTGTCTATAAATCTCCATGCACTACTGATGTTTTTAATTGAAAACCAAACGGAAGTATAAGCACTGTAGTTCTGTGTGGAGAACAGTATCTTCTCCAGTCACGTACCTACAGGACAATCATAGCTTTCTCTCTCACAAGCACATACACAGATGTCAAGTGTCTGACCACCACAGAGTCATAGCAGAGCTTGAAAGTATGAACCTGATTATAACCAATGAATGGAAATTTTCATGAGTTTATTGAAATAACAGTTCTGAGACATATGGTCAGCCACTTCCCATGTAAGTAACATTTTAATGCAAATTTCTACTGGCCTGCATGGCCTTATCAGTACTAAAATTTGTAAAAGACTTGGAGGGTAGCAGGTGGAGAAAAGAGAAGTGGGATGAGGGTTCACATCCTGGATGCTGAGATAAATACAGGAGTTCCTCATTCTGCTGCTCTGCCTTTTCTGGCAGAAAAACAGACCTCCACCTCAGTGCTTCCAAAGGAAAGTGAGACTGTACCATCATAGCTGGGGTTACACGTGGCTTAATACTGTGAACCCTCCTGCTCTGGAAAAGAAGGCCGTTCCATCTTTTCCTAACCACTGATACTGCCAAATGGGGTTGTGGTATCAGAGGCAAGTATAGTGTGATGTGTTTCCAGCTCAAAAATCCTGGCCCTAAAATCAGGAGTTCTCAGCATTGTATTACAAAATCTCATTTCTGAGAAGAGATAGTCCAGATATTTGATTGACAAGAAGCTCAATATGACACGGCAATGTGTGCTCGCAGCCCAGAAAGCCAACCATACCCTGGGCTGCATCCAAAGCAGCGTGACCAGCAGGTCGAGAGAGGGGATTCTGCCCCTCTGCTCCACTCTGGTGAGACCCCCCTGCAGTACTGCCTTCAGCTCGGGGGTCCTCAGCACAAGAGGGACATGGACCTGTTGGAGCGAGTCCAGAGGAGGCCACGAAGATGATCCGAGGGCTGGAGCACCTCTGCTGTGAGGACAGGCTGAGAGAGTTGGGGTTGTTCAATCTGGAGAAGAGAAGGCTCTGGGGACAGCTCATAGCAGCCTTCCAGTACCTAAAGAGGCCTACAAGAAAGAAGGGGAGGGATTTTTTACAAGGGCAGGTAGTGATAGGATGAGGGGTAATGGTTTTGAACTGGAAGAGGGAAGATTTAGATGAGATGTTAGGAAGAAATTCTTCCCTGTGAGGGTGGTGAGGCACTGGAAGAGGTTGCCCAGAGAAGCTGTGGATGCCCCATCCCTGGAAGTGTTCATGGCCAGGCTGGATGGGGCTTTGAGCAACCTGGTCTGGTGGAAGGTGTTCCCGCCCATGGCAGGGGGGCTGGAACTATATCATCTTTAATGATGATTAAAGATGATCATATCAATAATGATTCCAACCAAACCATTCATGATTCTATGATTCTATGATATTTCCTGTTCCTAGCTGACAGGCCAATGTATGGCTGAGGAATAAAAAATTCCAGAAATAAACTTTCGTTCAGTAATACTGAATTAGGCTAGGAGATCAGAAAAGTCATGATGATAAAAAAAATAATTGGAAAATCTCTTCTTAACTTGCTTTAAATATAAATGTTTAC
>NW_009628205.1:0-33582 GCF_000690535.1 Cariama cristata | reverse complement strand
CTCTCTTGTTTTCTAATGCGTTTTCAGAGAAATGGCAGAACAGAGAGATGCTGGACTATCGATACAGAGAATGACATGTCCTGCCTCTCCAGAGGACAGATGTAGCACAAGCACTGGCATAATACGTTTCCTTACATGAATTTACCACTGTTCTACCAGCGCTGGAAGTATTACCCTAGGGATGGGAGGTCCTTCACAGCCAAGACATTCAAACTTCGATTCATCAATTTAGCCCCTTTAGTCTATATTTAAACAAAGAAACAATCAGCCAATGCCAACGGTAAAAGTACTCAGCACTCATCAGAACTGGACTCTTCCTCTGCTCCCACCCTCCTCCCCCCAATGCTTAGATTAAGACATCAAAAATTTTCTCTTATAGTTATTCAAATTCTTTGTCCCTCTAAGGAAGCTCTCTCGACAGTCAAACTTGCAGCCTGGACACCTGCACAATGGAAACTAGAAAGCAATGATAACCTTGCTCAAAGTTGACCAAGGAGGAAGTGAACTATCATTCTTGCATTTTTTATTTCCCCATACCTCCCAGTGTGAGACTGCTGATTAAATGCCGTGGTAAAACGGTAGAGCGAAAAATTGTTCTCAGCCTTCCTTTAGGAGTTTTAGCTCGCACAAGAGTTTACCACAGCACTGACTTGGGTCCTGCTCTGCACCAGGCGGCTCCGCATGCAGTTGCTCTATGTCTGTTTCTCTGTTAGACACACAGCAGTTGCTTCCTCTTTAGTTAGACACGTCCACAGTTTCCACACAAGTCATCTCTGAACATGGTACTATCCAAAAAAAGATACAATATAAGTGTAGAGCTTTCCATAGCGATCCAACCTGCATCAAAGAAATCTACCGAACATTTAAGGCACGATATCACACAAACGTCTTCAGGAGGTGTGACATGCTCACATTTTGCACTGAGAGACACAAGTCTTCTTGCAAGACTTGTTTCCCTAAAATCTTCAGCTAAACTCTGAAACTAAAAAAATAGTTTCTAATTTAATATTCTGGTAGTGCATAGGGAAAAACATTGTTTTCTTTTGCTTGTTTGGTTATTTTTTTAACTTTCTTTTCCCTCAGGGAAATCTAATTCTGGCAACATGTGTGGGATGGAGCACTAATCTGCTGTTTTAACATGCATGTATCTGGAATTTTTGAGCCACTTTTCCTAGGCTTGTGAACTTTCTTAAAATACTGCAAAAAAGAAAGGCACAAGGGATAACCCCCAAAAGATGCTAGAGAGACATTCACTGTTCTTGTGGCCTGATTCTACGGTGTTAAAGTACTTACAGGCTAAACAACAGAGTATGCTGACTAGTTCACATCTACTTTATTATAATAGTGTTCTATTCCCACTAATTTCAGGTGGATGGTAGCCTGAGGGTACTAGTGGGACAAGGAGCAACAGGGAGAGTATAGCTATGCCCATTCTTGTGTTGCTTTAGGAGACTCAATCAGACTCTTTGAGATACGAACCTCATATCAGCAGGTGAGTTGAAAACTAGTCCGCCTGGGAGTTGTGCTGGTTTAACTTCAGCTGTTCTCTCAACCTGGGCTAGTTTAACCAATGCAGATGGCTGCACAAGAAATCTTAGTTCAGTTTAGGCTAAACCAAAGTTTGAAAATTGCTTTCTTTCCTCTTTTTTTTTTTTTTATTTTTTTGAGGGAGAAAAACTGAAAGCAAAAGGAACATCTACACTGAGATACCAAGGTTGCCCTGTGAGCTGCTTTCATGCAATTAGCACGAGTTGACCTTCCCAGAGTATCTCATACACCAAGCAGCCTGCAGCCACCAACAGTCAAGCTTACAGTACAGCCCTTCTAGAAGGCAGTCTTGTCTTCTCTTCTGGACCAGTTTCTACCTAGAACTCACCAGGGAAAGAAAGAGATAGTATAAATGGCTTAATGCTTCAGACAGGGAGCTGTGGGACCGTTCCTCTAAGTCCAGTTGTACCCACTATGCTTCCAGCACTGTGCAAGAACAGGTAGGGCTGGAATGAAAGCTGGATCGGTCAATTCAGCCCAGCTGCCATGCTGGGACAGATGAGCAAATGTGCCTGCAGTAAGCATAGGCTCTGAGTTTATACATATTCTCGAAAGGGTTGACATACTGACTTGTGAGGAAATCAGACTGATGAGTTATTTTGGTGCTACTTGGCATTCAAATGAACCCTCCCAAACAGGCAGACACCAAATTCAGATGTGCTTTTTAGACAAAGTAAATAAGCAACCACAAAGTCATTTGCAAGACTTATCTAAACCTGTTTAATCATGCTAGCACAAGCTTCTTTTGAACAAAGGTCTACTCTTAGGAGAAAATGACAGGGAAAAAAAATCCATTCCCCACCAGCGCTCAGAGGGATACACGCACGTTCTCACAGGGCATGGCAGCTGCTAGGTTTAGCTTAGCTTTCAGCTGAACTGAAGCTTTCCACATAAACATCCAGGACATGGCCAGTGGTTAATAAACCATAAGCTGCTCCAGAATCCACAGTGAGTCTTTGTGGATTTTGTTAAAAGGCATACTGAGTAAAAACACTGGAGTATTTTGTTTGTTTCATACTACAAGGCAGCAAGAAAATGTAAATGTTTTTTATGAGTCTAGATTCATACTATCAAAATATCCTAAATCAAGTTTATGAAACCTGAAAGGGAGTTTTGAGCTTTCGCAGCCCAAGCTGTATCTGCTTATCCGTTCTCTGAACAGCGGCTGACACGATGTCTCAGATGGACGGAAAACATTCCATAAGCAACTGCGGAGGGTGTGGTGGCACAGCAGCCTGCGGAGTAGCACAGAAAACACATTGATTCCTCCTGCCTACTGTGTCTCCTATTAGATCCAGCGCACCAGAAATGGCTGCTGTGACTCGGCAGCAGCGAGGGTGGGTTAGAAATTGGAAGGAAACTGGTGGAATACCAAGAAAAACTCGTTTTTTCCAAGTGATGCTTACTGGTCACTGCTAGCACTGTTAGATCACTCACAGTGGGATTTAGCACAGTGCTTTCTCCCAGCTACGCTCACCAGCATGTCATGGTGCACACATGGATCTGATCTGTGTTTCAGTGTGAGGACAGTCCACTGTCCTTTTGACTTCAAAGACAGAGCATGCAGAAGTACATTTCTGACTATTTCAAACATTTCTAGCACATCCTATTGCTGTAGTAGCTGTATTAACAAGACTACAGTATTTAAAGTCTCGGATGAAAAAATGTCAAGGCCTTTGAAAAATCTCCTGTTTCCTTTTTTCTTTTTTAACCTACTCACTGAGCGATTTCTTTTTTTCTTGACTGACTGTTGTGAGTGTACAATAACAAGGTATACATTAAAACTAGTATATTCAGATGTACAAGCCACAGAGGAAGCACAGCTTGTCTATCTATAGGTTGTAGACTCATGTACAGAAAGTACAGGTTTGTGTCAGATAGATCACATTTGTTAAACACGCAAAGCTAAGAAGCAATATGTTCCCAGTCTACTATAAATTACTCAGACAAATGAAAGCAGCACTAAAATAAGCAGTATTTCTGGTCACTTGCATTTTAAAGGAAAATAGTTTCTTGGAATTCACGCGCAAAGAGGTCCAATCCAAGCCCACAAATGCTGATCTTGGATCTTCTGAGCGTATGTTTAGAGTATAATGCCTGTGAAGCACTGGAGACGAGGATACCGAACTGCTATAATTGCTTATTGCTGCTTCAGGAGTTGGGCTAAGAAGAGATCAGAATGGTACTTTTCTGAACAAAGATTTGGAAGAGGGAAACTCTGAGACCTTTTATTCTCTGGCTCTATGGACCTTATATGCTGTTAATGCTGAAGGGAGCTACACAAAGATCCTTTGGAGCGTGCGGGCAGAATGGCTGCCCTTCCAGAGGACAGCTGCTGGGCTTGCTGGCCTCTGGAGAGGGTGTTTGGAGAGAGTGCAGTGGTTGCAAGAGGACTGCCCAGCACACACCCCACTTGAGCGACTCCAAATTGGCAAGCAGGCTCTCCGTGGCAAGCAGCTCGGCGCAGACCTGTGGGACTTTAAATTGCATGGGTGGGCAGAGGGCAGGGACAGAATAAGGAAAGCATAAAAGTGGCTTAAAACAACTGTTCCAGCCCCCACCCCTGCTCCTTTCCCATGCCCAGCAGAGTGATGGGTATAGAAATAGCTATCTATTGATCTGCTTCACAGGCATGTGCTCGGAAGTTATCAGTTAGTTCATATAAGAAACACAGAAAGGTCAAGCTTTGTAACTAACACAGCTTCTTTTAAATGCTTGAGATACTGCTACAGAGACATTATTCAAAGACAGCTACGGGCAGCTGATATTTTAAGAAGCAGCTTCCAAAAAATCTGTGTTTCTTGTCCTATGATAAGCCACATGACCAGGCACGTCATTCTGTAAGGAGGGTGGGGGAAGAGTTTAGCAGTGTGGGAAAGAGAGGGTCAGGACTACATAATCTATTTGTTTGTTTTCCTCTTGAACAACAGGGCTGCAGAATGACATAGAACCAAACAGCTATAAACGTAACTGCGAGTTGTTCTGCTGAGTACAATGGTAATATAAAAATGTAAAAGCATTCTTGTCCAATGCATGAACAGGTTGGGATGCAGGTCCTATAAGAGATTTGGGAATGAACTTCTCTGAGGTTTGGTAAAGGATGGTCAGCATCCGGCGCAAGAAAATTTTGGTCCTCCAAAGTATTTTATGAGTTCTAACAATAAGCTCTCTCCAGGTGTGGCAACTTAAGACATAAGCAGATAGGAACTAAACTTCACTCCAAAAAACAGACATCCCCTTGCTGTTCCATGCTACTTGGCTGTGGGCTTACTATTCATCCAACATTTGCCAAATAGCTCCCTCTACCCCACTGCTGAGTGTCTCTCAGCAGGGCAACACCTTCAAGAATCAGTAAGAGCCTATCCCTACTAGTATGGGGTGAGGAAGGTAGTGCTACTGCATGAATTAACAGTGGGCTCAGACAGGTTTTGGCCAAGACTTTAACGAGGATGGCAAGTATTTGCCTGGATAACTTACGGGATGCTGTTACAGAGAGGCTCTGTGATGCTGCAGCTGCTGAGGACTTGGTAGTGGCAGGTGTGCACTTTGTAACTTCGTTGATGCAGGAACCTGGGCTTGGATATTTCCTGCTTTCTCAGCTATTTTAAGAGAGGGGAGGTAGTCACATGTGGTTTTCTTACAAGCTCTCTTTCACTACTTGACTTCTTCGGACCCAGTCCTGTTTTCATTGGAATGAATGAGCTTTCTGTCATCGACCCCAGTTTAACTCCTGACAATTTATTAAGGACCTCACTGCTATTGTAGCTAGGCTTCTTGTGATCTAAAATTTATTTTTAAAAATTTTTTATCCACATATTTTGGAGTATACTTCTGAGATAGAAAAGTTCCATAACCATCTTATAATACAGAGAACTAAGACACGGCAGGAGGATGGGCTGGAAATGCAAAGTGCATTAGGTGTCTACAAAGCTGACTGTAAGTATCTATATGATAACTAATTTCCTCAGTAAAGCAGGGAATGCTGAGCAAGCCATGCCACCTATACCCTGATGTGCTGAGCTGCCTGGCACATAAACCTAGCTTTGCTTCCCTAGGTAGGCACTGTTTCCTCAGCCTTCTTCCCTAACGGGGCCCAATTCATTCTTTGATAACCTTTAACCTGCTTGAGGAGGAAATGGCACTGCCACTCACTTCCACACAACAGTCTAAAGGTTACAGGCCTTGCCAAACCGTACAAACCCCTGACCTGAAGTTTTCAGCTGCCTAGTTTGGATCAGCAATTTAAACACTAGCAAGTATGCCAAATGTGAGGTTGCAGGGGTACTCCCTCCTGGTTTTCCTGCTGTATTAATACACGCATGTGCTCGCTGGTTAGAGACAGAGAGAGACTCCAGAGCTGATGGCTCAGGCACACATCTAGGCATCACAGCTCTCAGGAGCAGGGGAGTCTGCAGGGTCAGCAGGTCCCCTTTCAGCCCGGCAGCTTCCAGGAATCGCACTCCTAGTGCCGAATCATGACTCCGCTGCCAGGAAGCCAGGGATCCTGACACACGATAAGGGACTCCTCTGGGCAGCAAGGTTCTTGAAAGCCAGTCTTGTGATGATCTGTACTTGGACACATCTATTCCTTTCACTGTGTTTACCAACACCTCCTGCTGTGTGTCAGATGGTCTTGGATCACAGAAATCCAACCATCTGCTAAGGATGAGTGGAAGGACTGGTGCCTTCCCGGGTCTTCCTCTGAGATAAAGCTGGGAAGTGCCCTTAGCTTATAACTGTACCCACAAACACGAAAGCATCCCTGTATTCAGTATCCTATATGCAATCAATAGGCATATAGACATGCCTGAGATCATGCAGGAAGTCTACGATGGCAAAGAACTCGGATACATCATCTGAGTACTTCCCTGGAGCTCTACCCACTCAGAGGGAACAGGATGGGATGTTTGAGAAGCAATTCAATTAGCTTCTTTGAAACAACCAGTTTTTAAAACATTTGGCCTGTAGCTGATTAAGCTTCTTGCTGTGGCAGTAGCTGTCATGCCATCTCTAACAAGTCTTTATCTCACATTTTTACAAGTTATTCAGAGATAGGCTCTATCTACCATAAAGAATTGTTTGGAAGACACATTGATTTTTATCCTATTGGTTGGATTGCAATTTCATTAATGCTCATGTACCTCAGTACAACTATAGGCTTCCATAGTTACCTTTGATGATGGTGGTAAGGGTAGCAGCTCCCATTGTTTGCAAAATCTCTCAAATGAGAAGAGCTACTAGGAAAAAAGATGTAGCTGAGTTCTAGAAAATAATCAATTTTTTTTCTGATAAAATACAGGAAACTGGGGTTAGCTGGCAAGAAGGATGGGAGAGGAGGGCATACAAATAAATACTATTTCAATGAGATTATTAAAGCAAGTAAAACTTTAGGTAATTTCCTCTAATTCTGCTGACAGTAACTGATCTGGATTTTGTTTTGTTTCAAAATAGTGCTGTCAGGGAGAGATAAGCACAGTGAGAGAGCAGTAAAACAGTTTTTCAGTGCAGACATCTCCAGAATGCATGCATGCTGTCCCTTTAAATCTTAGAAGATTTAATGCTCCAAGTGCTGGAGGGATATTCTGCAACAAGAAGTTTCAGGGAAAATTCCTAATTGAAACTGATCTGATTTGCAGGCAGGAAAAATAGTTGTTTATATTAAATATCTTCTCACTGGGCAGTTGAAATGTGTTTTCAAAAACCAAGCTACAATAGAAGCCATTAAAAAACCCCAACATTTTCCAACCGCACACAATTGCCCCAAATAATTCCTATTCAAATTCAGGGAAAAATTATGGTAAAACTTCTGATACTATGATGAGGTCAGCTGTTGGCTATTTTAATAACAACCATAACAGTAATTCATTAGCACTACTAGAACAAGCAGATTTAACTGGTGTGGAATGGATCGGTGCACAGTTTACTTACCGGAAACAAATTCTTATCATAAATGAGAGTTAGGAACAGTGACTTACCAGCTCTAAGAACCTCCTCACCACCTGTCTTTGCTTTAAGTTAGTTTCACCATCCAGGTTAGCTGTTTCTATATGGCACAGCCCATCGGGATCACTTGAGGAGAGCAGCAATATGTCAGCAGGTATAATTTCATTACAGCGAAGCTGCACAAAGTCTCCAACTTTCACTTCTTTCCAGTATCTGCTTAGATATTTCTTCTCATTTCTGAAAAAGAAAAAAAAGACATTTACAGGACATATATAAAAAAAAAATGCACAGACTGGGGTGCTTCTGATAAGATGTGGTTTGATCTGTAACAGGAATACAGTGCCTTTGGAAGGTTCTCAGGTACTCTCAAGTTACCCCGGGAAAAGGCAATGCAGTCTGAGTTCCCAAGACTCTCTTTTAAGGCCCAGAGGACCACATGTTGACGTTAGACCTGGCTAAGCAGGGTAAGCAGCAGCTTCACACACTCTCCTTTCCCTCCCTCCATGCTCCCAGCCATCCGTCTGACCCCATGAAGGGGAGGGGGCTGCTGTCTGTACCGGGTGAAAAGGAGCCACTTTCAGGGCAAGGGGGGAACTGAGAACAAGCTTGGGCGCAGGACATCTGCTTGGCATGGCTCCTGAACGTCCTCCATCACATACCATCCTCGTACCACCCTCTGATGCACCCTCAGATAGCTTTCCCTTGTTCCCTCTTTCCAACAGGAACAAACTTCGTATAGTGCTGCATGTGACATTTGGATGAAGGAGCTAAAAATCCCTAATAGGAATTTCCACTATTCATCACTAAACCTAGAATTACAAGGACATGTCATGTGGAAAAACGCCGTCCCAACTACTCTACTGGGAAAGGACACTGTCATTTCTTTTAAGTATTTCTGTAGTATTTCCATCCTAGCCATAGCGCCGTCTGTTACACAGCTAATTTCTGCTCAATTACACTGAACCTTTTATTTTGGAGTTGAATTTCTTTGTCAATTCAAAGACTTACCCACCTGAAACAGTGATGTGTATGTTGTTCATTTAGATACAACCACTAAACCTTTCTAGTTTTAAAGGTCATGCCTGTTTGCTATTTTTTTATTTTTTAACTTTTTCTTGAAAGCAAGAGGAAAAAGGAACAGGTGATTGCTTAATTAATTCTAGCTAAAATTCAAGAGATTAGTTTCATGACACGCACAGACTCATGTGCTTTCTTGGCATTTGTGTTAAATTGCTTTCTTCTGTTGTGTTTTTGAAAGACATTCATTTCAAAACAGCCACAGTATTAACTTGGTAAAATACCTCCTGAAAATGGGAAGCTGCTATTCTGGCACTTCTCTGAGCTGTCAGAAGGCCTTTAGCTGTGTGAGCACCGAGACGGCTGTCAGTGCTGGCACTGTCACTGTCACCGTCACCAGAGACAGTCTCCTGTAATAGCACTGTAACTGGCAGAACGGGATTCTGATGGGAGGTAGGGAGTAGTGGTGGCTATTTTATGTTCTTTAAAGTATATTATTTTAAAATACATCACTTTCAGTAGTAATGTGAATAGATTTGTAACCAAGTGGAAACATGCAAGTCCTGCCAATGTTGTTACTCTGGAGTTATTGATAGTCATGCCATGCCTAATTCATCCTTGTCATGCCTTCACTGCTTTTACAGGAATTACTAATTTACTTGGCTTTTATTCATGTATTTAGCCTAAATCCTGAACAATAATGTGTCAGGTAACACAACATGGATGTATCAGATCAGGTTTTACCTCCCAGAATTTCTTCACTGTCCTTTCCTAACATCCAGTTTATAAAGAGAGGAATGAAAATTATGGCTGTGATTTCTATTCTGATAAAGCCTGAAAAGGATTAATAAGAGCCAAGTGTAAAACATGATAGTCTAACAAAGGCAGGTAATACACATACTAGGTGCTGAAATTACCCATTCCCTTCACAGTCAGGCCGAAACAAACATTTAACTTTTCCTGCTAATGAGTATGTATTGCTTTGAAACCCAGTGTGCCATAACGTAGCACAAATCACTGCACCGCAATCTGTAACTCCAGATCCCTTCACATGTGGCTGTTGCTGTTCATCCTTTTTAATTTAACTGTGAAACTGGGTGATGTTCAAATGCATGTACGATGAGTAGCAGTACAGAAATACGATCAGGCTAAAAATAGCATGTAGTCCCATACTATTCTATAGGCACTACAGTTTTTTAATTAACTTCTATTGTTTGAAAGCATTGCTATTTTAGCATTTCCTCATCTCTCACATGCTTAGCAACTGCCACAACTATATACACTGTGGCAGGAAGGGTGGATATCGAGCAACACAAGGCCAAATGGCTCTGCTGGGATAAATGAAGTTGTTCAGCCTGGAAAAGAGAAGGCTGCAGGCAGACCTTATTGTGGCCTTTCAATATATAAAGAAGGCTTATAAGAAAGACACAGAGAGACTCTTTACCAGGGCCTGTAGTGACAGGACAAGGGGTAATGGTTTTAAACTGAAAGAGGGTAGGTTTAGATGAGACATAATGAAGAAATTTTTTATGATGAGGTCATGGGACACTGGAAGAGGATGCCCAGAGAAGTTGTGGATGCCTCATCACTGGAAGCATTCAAAGTCAGGTTGGATGGGGCTTTCATCAACCTGCTGTAGTGAACGATGTCCCTGCCCATGGCAGTGGGATTGGACTAGGTGATCTTTGAAGGCCCCTTCCAACCGAAAGTATTCTGTGATTCACCGAATCTATGAATGCAAGACCTCTTGTACATGCACCACGGCCCCAGGGCAGAGCCTACCTCATCAGACACACGGGAACAATTTGGCCCAGTATTCCACGTGATCAGCTCTCTGCTAACAAGGGCCAGTACCAGATGGAAAATTACTGTCTGCATGGAAAATTAGTTCCTAACCTTCTTCAGTCAGGGTTGCTCTATGTCCTCTAGCATAGCTTTGAACTCAGACTTGTCTCATTGCAGCCAGGGAGTGGTCTCGGCAGAGAATGACATGATACTGTCTTCAGACGGGGCGGTTCCGATGCTAGATGCACTATAAATACATCAGTGCTTTAGGAGCATTCCTTTAACATGCTCAGTCAACTCTTCTGAACACGCAGGTTAGCTCACCTCGAGACAACTGTCATACCTCTCTCTGGTACAAACACACCGAGTGACCCCAATGATACACATACGATTTTGCCATTGACTTCTGCAGAGACAGGACTTTGTCATCCAAGTTTTATAACACCTACTAAATGTTTATTCTTGCTGTTATATTGTGCCAGTAAATTGCAGAAGTTATATGATATAGAGTTAGGAACGCCAGACTACTTATAAGAGAAAGGCTGTCTTTAAAATTTAGCTCTCCTTTGTGTTTATAAGGTGTGGCATATAAGAATTTTATTCAGGGATTTAAGCAGTTTTGCCTCAGTGTGTCCTCACAGACATTATTCTTCCAGTCCCTCTTGAGAAGGGGCCCCTTCCACGTCTCTAATGATGTACATTGCTTTGGTCTGCTGTGACAAAAAACCTGAATTGAACACAGTATATCCATGGGTGTGTCCATGTGCATCATTACATGTTTGGTGTTGTTTTCAAATGGTTCAGAACACTTTTCAACTTCAGAGCAAATGTAACATTCAAGCAGGTGCTTCAGCTGAGCTCTTCACAGTAATCGCCAGGCTTGGAGGATACCAACAGTTTGACACACCAGAACACCAGATCCCAGAGACCACCTCCTTACACCTTCAGGCATTTAGGTAATGGAGACCACAGCCTATGCACTCTTACAGAACATCAACAAAATGCAGCAATGTGGGTACTTGCTACTCACATTAGATGAAAAGCTGGACATGACCCGGCAATGTGCGCTCACAGCCCAGAAAGCCAACCATGTCCTGGGCTGCACCCAAAGCAGCGTGACCAGCAGGTCGAGGGAGGGGATTCTGCCCCTCTGCTCCGCTCTGGTGAGACCCCCCTGCAGTACTGCCTTCAGCTCCTCAGCACAAGAAGGACATGGACGTGTTGGAGCAAGTCCAGAGGAGGCCACAAAGATGATCCAAGGGCTGGAGCACCTCTGCTGAGGACAGGCTGAGAGAGTTGGGGTTGTTCAGCCTGGAGAAGAGAAGGGTCCGGGGAGACCTGACTGAAGCCTTTCAGTACCTAAAAGGGGCTTATAAGAAAGATGGGGACAGGCTTTATAGTAGGGCCTATTGCGATGGGACAAGGTGTAATAGTTTTAAATGAAAAGAGGGTAGATTCAGACCAGATATGAGGAAGAAGTTTTTCACTATGAGGGTGGTGAAACACTGGCACAGGTTGCCCAGAGAGGTGGTAGATGACCCATCCCTGTAAGCTTTCAAGGTCAGGTTGGACAGGGCTCTGAGCAATCTGATCGAGTTGAAGATGTCCCTGCTCTTTGCAGGGGGTTGGAGTAGATGACCTTTAAAGGTCACTTCCAACCCAAACCATTCTGTGATTCTATGATACTCATCCAACAGCAAGCATGATTTTTCCTGGCAGGGTCCTGTCTGTCCATTTACCTTGTAGGTGCTTCTGAAAGGCTTTCCTGTCTCTGGTCCTTAATGTCCTAAAATCATCTGCAAATTTTGCTGTCTTTCCTTTCATAATCACCCAGCTGAGAAATTAATGTTTCAAACACAGATGCCCTGGTTTATTTCTCTGAGACCTTGCCATTTATTCTTGTCCTGACTCCATCGCTACAGTGTGGTCAATGACAGTCCTCTGCAGGCTCAGCACAGGGCTTCAGGCATTGCTTGCAAGGGACTCTTCAACAAAAGCTTTCGACAAGTTTAAGGAAACATCATCCAACCTCCTCGAGTATTTTGTTGAAGGGCTCAAAGAATTCTGGCAGGAACACAGGCTTGGGAGGCAGCATCTCAGTTACCATGCCCAGTCCCCTCCCACAGTTGCAGGAAACGCTGACATGGATATTTAGCCCAGAAGCTAAGACCCCACAACTCTAGTTCTACCTGCCTTCAGTTATCACAAGGTTGAAGATACATTTTAGTACCTATAATAAACTTAAGGTTGATGCTGCAAGAAACTAAAGCTGCAAAACATGATGAACCACAGGACCAGGTCAGAGATACTAACTCTTATCCTTCGAACCTGGAGAGTTAGATGTAAGTCTTCCAAATCAATATGCTGTCATGAACTACTGCCATTCTGCGAAAGGAATAGATAGATACTGTTGTTACTCTCTAGTTAAATCACCATGATGAACTATTAATTTCAGACAGCTATGCCCAGCTACTGTGTTGGGCTCACATACTAAAAATGTCCATTCTCCTGCACACAACCTAATCTTTATCAGCACATTTGCATGCAAAGAATGTATCTGTCAGATGTGGTTTAAACCCACAGTCACGTAAATCTTCACGCTCCTCTCTGCCACCGTCAGAAGCAGAACTTGCCAATGCTTTCACTTTTCTAAGCATATCTTTACAGGGAGACATTGACTGAAATCTAAAGATGGATGGCTAAAAAGTCAGCCGGTGCAGCCGCATCGACATCAACACTGCTGTTAGCCAACAGCAAATGTGGCCCTGGCAGGAGTCAAAACTCCTCTAGAGGTTAATGTTCTTTTCCAACAATGAAGTGCGATTATCCCAGCATATCTGCTTTCGAACATATAAGGGAAAGCCTGCAAAATCCTTTCAAGTGTATGAACATAGAGAAAATTACTTTAATTGCTATTAAAATTTGTATTAGTCTACCTACTACATATATTCGGCCTATGCTCTGTTTTGAAGCAGAATAGCCTGCAGGTTTGTGCCAAATTTGAGACTGGCTATGGCTAAGAGCAAAAACTAAACAAAACAAAAAAATATTGATAATTTTTTCCCTTTAAATTGCATTTTTAAATTTAGAAACACAGAAACTCAGAAATCACATTTTCTTTTCCTATTAACCATGCTTTTCCCTCTTCTGGTCTCCTTTGCAGCATGAACTGATAAAGATTATGCCCATAATTTTGCTTTTCTGGCCATGTAGACGTAAGTTTACATCTACAAAAGCCTGAAGATTTTTAACTGTCTCTATTTAACATTATAAAACCAATTGTTTCCTTCGTTTGAATAGCTTTTAAGTGTTTTGGTATAATAAGGAATTATTCAAAATGACTTAAAGGGAGATAACAAAACTAACACACATAAAATTTACGAGGAGTCTTGCCTTTTCTCTCTTTTTTTTTTAAGTCTGAGGAAAATATCATAAGCAATACTTGGTAAGGAAATGTGAAGGCCATGCAGCTGTAATCTGTCCCACTCGTGCAAGGCCTGCATACTAGAAATTTCACACGTTAAATCAAGACGATGGGATTAATGTGTCACCACTTCTTACTTCCTGTACTTCTCCGCTGACAAAAATCACAGCTAATGAGTGGGAATGGCTGATGCAGATTTGGTCCACCAATTCCAAGGAGTGGTTGGGGCACCTGTACTTCCATGTAACACTGCCCTAGCTTAGTCCCAGCATAGGCTCCTATATTTATCTCAGCAGGGCTTGTAAAATACATTTAGCAAAAGATAGAGGATGCGCTCTTGTACCTTTTGGGGTGTCCAGTCTGTTCAGTCTGGCTTGCACAGCATACCACTTCCTACATGGGTTGCGGCTGCAACCCAGAGGGTTTTAAGGTTCTCAAAACATCCAAATGAAATGTTGTTTCCCAGTCCAAGCCCATCCGCTGACCTGCTTTTGAAGTAACAATCGTCTTCACTTCAAAAGAAATCAGACTCCTTTGCTTTCCCTGCCAGCTGAGGTTGGTCATTGAACCAGTAGGCTTTAAAAGAAACACAGCAAGAAATTAAGTCTGTGGAAGAGGAAAAGCCCTCTACAAAAGACAGGTCAAAGAGTTGTTGTGTATGTACAAGGCATAGTTTGGAGCTGTTCCTGTTGTCAGCCAGATCCTTCCTTTCCACCTCAGGAGGCAGAAACAGAGTAGGGTAGCACAAAAGAACGTATCAGGTACATCTCTGTTCCTCGTGACTTAAAATACGTTCAATCAGTTGGCTACAAGTGCAGTGACAAGTCTCCTGGTCAGGACCAAGCTAACTAAAAAAATTTGAGGCTAATTGGCAGGGTCAAAGCAGAGCAGCAGCCCCTGAAGGAGAACCTCAAACTGTAAACGAAACACAGAAGTGTCATATCTGGCCAAACTACCTTTAGGGAGGCTCCAGCATCTTGCTGTTTCTCAACAGGTCCTTCATGCTCATAGAGTTCTCCCAAATTATCTGTTCTTGGGCTGTAGCCCTTGCCTTCAGTCCTCCACCTCTCCTCCCAACACTCCTGCAGATGTGGAGAGGGTTCACACTAACTGAGCCCACAGTACTCTATTAACACTTTGGTGGCAAGCAGAGATTTTGCATAACTCATCACAGGCTACAAAAGCAGAGCTGGTGGACAGCACTGAAATATGTGCACAAAACTGCTGTGTTATCACCAGTACCAATTACGATTTGAAAACTACAGGTGTAGTAGATGTCAGAGTTTAAAAACAAGAGCTATCTATGAGACCAAGGCATATATTACACAAAGTCTGAACACGCTATGTATCTATGGAAACGCGTTGAGAACCATTTGGGTACAATTACAATGTTGTGGCAGAATGAAGGAAAAACATGTAGCATAAGTTAATGCCAAAGGAGGTTACATAATGCCCAGAAAATGTCTTCATTCCACCACAAGCAATAACATCTGTTTCTATGAAAATAAATCATGAAGAGGCTCTGAATCTGATATTAATTAGACAAAACAGATTAACAGAGTGTGCTCTTGAGAAACGTTGAAGAGAACAAAATCTCTCCATGACTGAAGTTTCTAAATAGACCCCTTAATCTTCACATTATTTTAAGGGCACTTAAAAGTTTTCTTGTTTTCATGGACTTCAAATAACTTTTCTTCTTTCGAGCATTAGCAAGTGCAAATGTATGTTACAGTTGCTAGAAGCAAATATGTGTGTATAGCAATGATGAGGCATAAACGTGCCTCTTATTAAATTCACACTTTCTGAAAACTGCTAATTTTTCTGTTACAAGTCAAATTTGCTATGAAAAAAAATGTACCCAGGAAACCGCAGTGATTCAGGTTTATAATGTGGAAGTAATAATTTAAATTCTCTTGGCAGTGTTATCTCCATTATACCTCATGTTGAAAGAAACCTCACTATTGTTCACTATAATGAAACGTTTGCTACCCAGAATAATTGATTTTTCAGTCAAGAAACTTGTTGCGATAACAACATGAAACAGAAAAGCAGAACATGCAGTGAAACTTTAAAAAAACTGGGGAAAGAAAAAGCTGTCTTCCAGAAACTGGTTTTAAAACTCTAACACTGTTTCAGAGAGACATCTAGTATTTTATTTTTTTTTTTAAGTGGTATGATTCTCAAACACTCCTATGTTTACTGCCAAAAATGCTAATAAACTCCTATCACTCTTCCAGTAAAGAGATACACTGGGAGAGGAGACTATCAGTTGCTTATACTTAGCAGGATGGATAGGTAATGGTTAGTACTGAGGCTTCCTAAATAGACATCACACAAGGAGGTGGAAGAAGTGGAAGTATCGCCTGGATGTACTTTGCATCCAGTCCTACAGGCATTAAAACCCACGAGTCAGTCACCTCCACACTGAAGCCGCAAAGCGTTTGATAGTTTGAGATATGACAACTTCTCATACAAAGCAATGAAACAAGTGCTTGTCTTCAGATGTCTTCTTCTGAGCATCACCAAACACAACCCTTGCACTTGACAACACTGCTTACTGGTATATAGAGCAAAAAAATCACAGATGCAAAGGAGACAGCTACCTCAGCAGAGGGCCCACAGCCAGGTAAGATTCTCATCCTGAATTTCAGAGACATTACAGATATTAAGATTGAATATTTACAGTACAGTGCTGCTCCAAGCCGCTGCAAAACGATTCAGCTGAGCTTGGTGCTCTGCAAACATGGAAGGAGAAACAATTCCCTGCCTGAAGGCAACCCACTCAAATAATGGATACCTAATGACACAAATCTCCTGTCCTGTATCTGTGCCTGCTTCCTACACAATTAAAGAAAAAGCAGGAACTCTTCCAACGGAGATCTTAGGTGCCAAATTTTGGTAAGGCATGAGCTCTATGTAGAAGCCTTTCAGGGTCCTTGTCCTCTAAACTAATAATTAACGACATGAGAACACTTAGGAAAACTGTCTGAGTGCCTAAAATTCAGGTGTGAGCTAGATGCATAAATCCAGTGGACTAAATCCTCCATTCGGTGCTCTCCCACTGCATTTAAGTCAGTGCAATCAGGTGACCATTCCAAGGGAGCTCTTAATATCTTAACGGTACATCTTAAAAGGTAAATTTAGCATGGCTCTGCTTCAGACATTTCAATGGAAATTTTTTTCCTTCTCATTCCTCTTTCCTGCCTCATTTGATCTCAGGACTATCTGACCCAGGCCATAAAAATGCATTAATGTATTCACTACATATACACAAAAAGCCATTTGTAAAGAACTACTAAAGAAAGGTGCTTTCTAAGTGCAACAGTTTTTATTTGAAAAATCATTCCAGTTCTTTTAGCTAAACATGTAACAGTTGAAAGAGTTTTTATCAGGAGCGGTATCTACTGCTAATTACATGCACAGCCCTGATGGAGTTGTTCACTGATAGTTTTGGTAACTATTTTTCTCCACATAACTGTGGCATACAAACACATCTCCTTTAAAGCTCTAAAGCTCACGTTATCTAATCACTGCACAGCTATTTTATTTATGTTAAGACAATTAGTGAAAAGAACGCTAATAATTCACCACTTTCATATTTAACAGGCAAAATCAACATCTCAGACTGAAGTATACATGTTCAATCTTCTCCATTTCCTCCTGAAAATTACGAAGTTTTAAATTTTCCTTCAATTTCTGTTCTTGTCTGGGTAACATCCATCCATCTCATCTGGATGTTCTCATCTGTTCCCATCTGGACAACCTAAAGTTCAGGTTGAGAACAGGAAGAATATTTCCCTATCTGAATACCAGCAGAGATCTCAGTGGGTCTGAGAGTGCAATGCTCGCATTCGGAAAAAACGAGATGATGCTTTGCATGTTGTTGCCTCTAAATTTCTTCTGGGAGCAATTCCAGAAATTAGCCTTAGCCCATACACCAGACTTTGCTACTTCCAGTGCCACACAAAACTAAACTGCTTAAAGAAAAGACCCTTTTGGCTGTAATATTAATGGAAGAATTTTGCAGAAGGAAACAAAGTTGGATGCTATTACATATTTGCAGAACATGTTAACAGTTCATTCTGCTCTGAAACTAAGGTGCAAAACTCTGTAATATGTAGGTTACTGATTTGCAAAGATACTGGATGCATGTTTTGTACTCGTTTGTCAATTCTTACAAATTTTATTTAACTCTAGAGTTACTAAGGAATTAGGTTGTATAAACAGGGAAACCTCAAACTCATGCACACTCAGGCACACCTCTGTTGACAGTGAGAGGTATAAAGGGAGATTTACGGTGCTGTCTTGGATAAAACTGTGGCCTATCTCCACATCTATTCAGTTAGATGCCTGCACCAAACATCCCCAGGCAGGTACAGCAAAGTAAGCAGTTTTACCCAGCAGTCTTGGATGCCTACTGGCAAGCTGGCAAAGCATCTGTGTGCTTTTGTGATGGTGATGGAAGAAAGTTTTGTCAGAATTTGTACACAAACATTGACCTTACCTTGAAGGCCTGCTTGCAAATAAAAGAGGCCCCAGAATATTCAGAAGTCAGCCAAAAGTTGTATCAAAGTAGCATCTGGCAAACTTTTGTTGATCAGATGCTGTATGCTGCTTTTAGAGCCCTGTCACTGGTATGACTGGCTGCCCTACGCCCCGATACAAATTCCCAGTGGGTTGAAATAACACTTCACTTGTGAGCCACTGCTTATGACCCATCACGCTTATTCATGTCTTCCTAACTGGCTATGGCTCAGCAGAAAGGAGGTCAGCAATTCTGGGGTAACTGGGTTCTCAGAAGTTTCTTCCTAATCTGGAGGAACAGAAGGGTCAACTAAGGATCTGAAATAAGAACATAAAGATCTTTTTATTTAAAGTCATCTTTTAGTATTTACTATTCTTATCTCTTCTTTCTTGCTATTTCTCCATGCAGTTTCTTAAACACAAGAGTTATGAGACTTCTCAGAGGAGACATCTCTATCACAGTAACTGAACCAAACAGGGACGAGCTGGAGGTTGCTGCAGTGCTCTCACCAGTGCTTGTACTGGTAGCCAGAGTGGAAGAACCGCCTGACATTTTTAATTTAGATCTACAAAGCCACTTTGTGAGAAGCAATATCAGTATAAATCCCCGGGGAGCCCCTGATCCGAAGCATGAACATCTATCTCCAGCATCAGTGTATCCCCAAGAGTGAAGGAGCAGTAAAAGGCATTACAACTCAGAAGAATCCTAATTCTTCCATGTAGCTGGCAGGAGAATAGGCCTTAACTTGTATTTCGGGCTGATCTGAAAAGCACAGTTGAAGTTTTAAACATAGTGACTTATCTTAGGCTATATGAGCCAGTTTCTCTATATTTAGCTGCTCTCACAGGTTATGTACCCTGTCTTTACATTTCTGGATCACTGCTTGCCCCAACAAGACAAGAATACTAATGCAAGGAAAAGCAAACAGCCTCAGGCTATATCTTAGTACTAAGAGATGTTTAAATTACCATATTGTCCTCAAAAAGAAATAAAAATGTGAAAACCTCTGAAATTCTGGTATAAAATATTAACAAGGTGTTTCCCAAGAATGCTTTCTTAATGAAGATCAGCAAGGCCACATCTAAACTGGGAGACCTGGGAGCACTTCCCAGTACTCATGACTGAGTACACACACGGGGTTGGATCCTGCATTAGACTGAAACCAGGGAGTGCGTAAGCCTCAGTCTGCGGTGCTCTAGGTCCTGATGCCATTTGAATTCAGCCTTACATAAGGATGTTTTACAGAAACTCACAGAATATAAAAATGTTCCTCACTTCCATCAGAGAAGAATTAGAAGACTAAACTCCATGCAAATCATATGCAGTGATACGAATCTCTGAAGGTTTGAGTCAAAACAAGTATGTCTACAGATGCAAATTTTATATTCAAAATTCTTGGTGAAAGTAAATAATAGAGATCCATATTGAAGAAGTGAGAACTACAAAATGCAAAATTCTACTATTTCAAGGAAATGTAGGATGCCTTTAGTAACATTTGAGTAGTTCACATTCAACAACTTGACTACTGTTGGTACCTACATATAAAAAATTCAGGATAAGAATTCACTTAATGTTTTCAATGTCAATTTGACTATATTGAGAGCCCTTGTTTTCACACGATCTGTTGCTTCCCCTGAATTAAAGATGTTGTCTTGATCTCATTAATATTCCAAACTTACTGGAGCCCATCAATGATTATAGTTGAATGTGAAACACTAAGCTAGAATAATACTTTTGTTTCCTCAGAGATAAATGAACTCCTTTCCTGTCCCACTGATTTACAATCAAAATGACTATGAATTATAGTCAGCCCAATGGAATTATGAGATACAGTCAACTAACACAGACAGTACATCTCGACCTGTTAACATACGTATTCAAAGACCTTCTAATTAAAGAGCTCTGCAGGGAAGCAAGTCATCTTTGTCACTTGTCCACAACTACTGAACTATCATCAATAAAAAGGGCAATTTATAAAGAATGACACACCACCAATATAAATTTTGATAGCCTGTTTCCAGCAGTTTACTTGACAATATGTTTTCACAACGAAGTATATCTTTCCATAATAATTATCCACACTTTTAAAAAATCAGTGAGGCAGTTATAACCTGAGTATTTTCAAGAGCTTGTTGGTTGCTAGATGTGTATATATTTGTACATATTTAAATAAAACCATGCACACTTACAAACATCAACTCTTCTCCACTATTGGCCTATTATAAAGAAATACCGTCATTTGGGAACACTGTTTCATGGAAACTCTTTTTTAATTTGTTTTGAAGAATTTAAAATATAAGCAGGACAACTAATAGGAATGGATACTGTACTTTGATTCTTTTTGCATTAAAGGGTTACCTCATCAAGCTCAATCTTTCTTGGTAATTAATAAATAAATTATTTGCAAATATTATTCTCACAATTAGAAAAAATGTTAATGCATTATTTTCACCTATTGTTCACTGAACTCCAAAACCAGGCTACAAATCTTGGCCCAAATTCAGCAAGGTGCCTAGATATATGTTTAAACTCAGGAGGAAAAGCACTCTTCCTGGCCAAACTCCAGAAAGAAAACTTCTCTGTATTTCGCATTCATACCTTCCTCAGAGGGAAAAATGATAAAACATTGAAATTTAATACCCTAGAAAAAAATACATTTCAAGATCTTTACTGCAGCCAAAAGAAGAAAGTGACTGGCTGCAAACAGTTCCGCTTTTGAAATGCCCAGAAACCGAGCTCAGAGGAAGCAATTACAAAGAGACTATTTATTGAAAAGGTTTGAATCATAGAGGGGGAGTAAACAGCCTAAAAGAGCTTGTGAGATCTGAAACACCTCAGCAGGTGGCAACCCACCCTCGTCGTGGGCAGAAAAAGCACCACTCAGCAGCCTGGCATTACCGAGACCAAAGCGTTCATGTCACAACCTCTAGGCAGAAGCTAGTTTAGAAAGGCAAGAACATCAGTTTTAAAACTGAACTTCAATCTGATCTCTCAATGGGCTATTCCAAATTAAACCAATCTAGTCCTGCAGATAAAAGCTGCAGACCTAATAAAAGAATTTTTTACCCTGAACCCTTCTCCCACAAGTCTCTAAGAAATTCAAAAAGAAATTTAAAAATTTGAATCACAGTTTTTTAGAGAGCACACAGGTCTTCGAATTAGCTGAATTTTGACACACTCCAAGTCCAATTCTTAAACTTCATTTGAAGACTTTTCTCTCTCCCTTGTACATCACCATTTTAATCTCTATTACTCAAATCCATAACTGAGGGTTATTTTTCACTCCTTCTCTCCCCATCATAAAAACCCACCACCTCTTAAATGTGTGCCTTTCTTTCTCTCCCTAATGCCAAACTCTTATCAAGACATTTCCAGTCTTGCCTCCATGCTTTTTCCACATGGGTTTTGCTACAATCACTTTCCTTCTCTATCCTCAGCAATTAATGACTTTGAACCCAATGGCTCCTCTTTGCTACAACAAGTTGAGAGCTAAATCCTCTCCAAAGCACCTTCCTCCTCCCTATCTAGCTTTTGCTACACCTCTGCAGATAGTGATCTTTTTTGTTGGCACCTCATGATTGATTATGCATCTTTTTTTAGGACTTGTCTAATGGGTAAAACACTTCTCCAGACATTAAATGGATTGCATTTAGTACCATAACTGTGAGGGTAATTAAGGAAAATTCTTTGTAAGGAAGACACCCCAGCTTGTAAAACTCCTAAAACTGAAAGTCATGGTTGCAATCCCCCTGTGATGTGAGTCTTACTCATCAAAGGAAAATAATCTTTTATCCACAGGCACTAATTTAGACCAAGCTGCTTTGTAAATGCATAGTAGAAATTCTGAAAATGCCTTCCCAACTATCCTCAAAACAATCCATTTATTCTGCAAACATACGTCAAGAGCTAGTTGTGTCACCAGGACAGAAATTCAGTCTAGACGCCTTCCAACATACAGCAGGTCAATCCATCAGCACGCTGCCAGCTTGTGTGCTGCCTACAGCCCGGTCTGTCTCTGGAGACAAAAGCCATACACCGCTGGCACTTTCAGAAACCCCTGACCTACTCTGCTAGTTGAGCTGTAGTACTAGAGCAAGAGAGTGGTGTGAGAAAGATGTAGAAGTTCTTCAGGGTTAAAGTAAATACTGTAATTTTTTTTTTTTTTTAGCAAAATCCAAACAAATATTTTTCCTTGACATTTTTAAACTTATATTAATTTATTCTGCATAAAAGTAAGCAGAACGTTTTACAGAGGACAGGAAGGCATTTTCAGTCATTTTTTGTTTAAGATGAGAAAAAAAATTGCTATTGGCCCAAAACCTTGTTTGAGAACTCTACATACAGAGTATCATTTTCCTTCATCTTTTGAAACAACGGGACACAGCAGAAACAGTGACAGGATCTTCATCTGAGTGGCAACACGGTAGGCAGCTCCAAATTCTTCCTGTAACTATATAGCATACCTTCAAAAAATCCAAACTCATCAATTCTAAAAATAAATGGAAACCACTGTGTTCTGTGAGGGTAAAAGTGTCTGTCACATACATATTAATTTCTAACATACAGTTTACCATGACATATTAATGACATGAATATTTAGTCTCCGGACACCATCAAATGAACCATGAGGAAGGGTGGCATTCTCTAGCAAACAGGTTTCTACAGCCTATGCTATTGCCCATATGCTACTCCATCGCAGCTGGCAACCCACCGGAGAAGACGAAGCCACTGTTTTTAATGCATGGTTCATCTGTCTTAGTCTGAGGCAGCACCAAATGAGACTCCTGCACGAAAGTCCATTTGGCACTTTGTGGAATGGAGCTACATTTGGGAAAGGTACCTGTGGAATCAAACCAGCTCAGTTGCAATGCAACTAATTTTCAGTTCAGACTAAAAGAGGGTTTCTAACCCTAAGCATTTGTCAGTATATAAACTCATTTTTAACAAGGAATATGAAAAATTTCTCTCCTTTCTTACCATCTTTATATCAGTAAGCAGATCCCTTCCAGGCTGGGTTTACATCCTTTTAGGATAACGCTGATTTTACACATATGTCTCAGACACTGAGGAAGAGACAGACAGCAGAAGAGTCTGCTGGATGGGGACAGAAAGATGAGAAGAAGCACATGAGATAACGAGAAGAGGTACATCAAATATATACATACAGAACAGGAAAGTGTGAGGTATACATGGAGAAAACTCTATAAAGAAGATTAAAAGCAGAGAAAGGGAACTAACGGCCATTTGAAAACATAGAGCAAGGGCTGTTAAGGAAAACTTCCTTTAATTTAAGCAAGAGAACGGAAGTTCTGTTTTTGGAAAAATTCACTCCACAATTTGAAAATGGGGAGAAACTAAGGCTGGCTGGTAATAAAAGGTTGTTGCTTCTCTGACTCCACTTTTGCTGGGGACTCCTAAACCTCACTGCTAAGCCTGCAGAACAGGGCGGTACTGTGCAGCTCTGTCTTCTGGATCTGCCACATGAGCTTTGAGACCCTACCAGTTTGTGGGACACAATGGTCTTTGGAGATGTAGACTGAGAAGTAAATTCACATGCTGAATATATGTTGAGGGCTGCACTCTTGGTGTGACTTTCAGCAAAGCAGACAGGAGACATTATAGAGAATATCAATGGACTATTCACATTCAGTTTCATACACGGGGCATACTAGCTTTCAGAGAGCGCCTCAGCAAAATGTTGTATTTTACTGTCAGTTTTGCAAAGGTCCACCTCAGACCAGCAAGACTTGCCCAGTTTCTCCTGAGAAACCTAGGAAGGGAATACAAATTTCCTTATTTGTCTCTTTCACAGCCAGCCTTAGTTCACTTGGTAAAGCATCTTGAGTTTTGTACATTTAACGACATACAAAACTAAAGGAACCAGTAATATTTTTGTATGTACAATGTGTACAACACATCCTATTACACTTGGTTATCAATCACACTTTATTTCCACATCAGTTCATTTGGGAAACTTTACAGAAACTGTATAGATCCATTTTTCCTGCTTTGATTTAGAATTTATTTGAACTTTTTTTTTTTTCCCTTAAATTAATCTGGAAACTGAGGATGGTGAGACTGAAAAGTCTTCCTGAAGGATAAAGGGAAAATGATATAATCCATAGATGGGATTTTATAATTAGTACTGTGTATCAATAGACTCTTTCTATTTCTTATTAGAGTGAATTTTATGTAAAGAAATCCAGCAATTGAAAACTAAAGAGCAGATTATATCATTCTAGCAGGTCAACCCAGACACAGTAGTCTTTGTGTCTCCTTCAACCCTTAACAGAGAGGTAAGTGAAGCACGGCAGCAGATGGGAAAGCAGGAATCCAGCAGGATCCCCATTTTCAGTGAAAATATTTTATCTTTTCACATGCACATACTGATAGTTATCTTTGAATCAGAAAGCCTCAAATGATTTCATCTTGCAGGACTGAGTATCCTGCATTCAGTTTAATGACCTTAAACTTCAACACTGAGCTCAGCAGAGCTCTATCTGCCGACAGCTATCACTAAAGTTACCCAGTATTTAGCTGGGACTCAGGTGCTCTAGGCTCAGGCTGGACTAGCAAAACATTCCAATACATTTCAAGCCACAGAAGCCCAGATTGGACTTCAAAACCTGTTTATATCAAGTAATTATTTATTTGAGCTAGCATGCAGAGTACAATTCAAAATGAAAGGTTTTAAATATGGGTGTGGGAGTCAGCAGGCAATCCTCGGTTTATCACAGACTGTGAATCTGTCCAGCAACGCACTGAAACTGAGAGCCTCAGCCAAATTCCAGCATCGACCAGCTACAAATTTACACAAATGCTAAGCGTCAAACCAGTGACAGACTGCTGGTTAGAACTGACCAGTCAGCTTAAACTAAGGGAAGTTATGTTTGGCATGAGGTCAACACCATCATCATCGGAAATTCAGAGAAAACGAACAAAGATGACTCCTTGTTTTTTAAAAGGAAAAAAGTATGAAACAGTAGAAAGCAAAGTTGACAGATTATAGAACACTGAAATAAAGTATTTCAAAATCATGTAATCTCACTTTTAAGAAATCTGCAGAAGTAGGTAGCTGACACTCCCTGAGTGTCAGACCTCCCTATGTCAAAAAAGCTGGGACATTTTAACAATGTTGCTGTCATTTTGCTTTTAGTGGAAACTTGTCTTAAGGCCTCAGGATAGACAGAATGTCCGTATTTCACTAAAAGGTGGAATACCATCTCTAAGGATCGCTAAATCTATTATTGCTGGTCTAACATAACCTATTGCACATAGATCAGAAAATACAAAAAGGTGTTTCTCTAAGGTTAATCAATTACTTTCAGCAAATCTAAGAAATTAGCCAAAGTTAAAGTCCAATAATAATGTTTACAATCTACAGAGGTGAATTCTTCGATTCATTTACGCTAAAAACCTATGGCTCCTTTTTATACAAAGACAGGCACTCCTTTCTTCAAGCAGAATCATATGCGTTTGTATTTTTCTAAAATAACTTAGAGGAAAAATGAGAAAAGATATAACTGGCTGGGGACTGTGACTATTTTAACAGCCAATGTGCCTCATTCAACTCTATGCCTAAAGTAGATCACTTACCAAGGTCACGGTATATGTCTTTGTATGGAGGAATAACTCTCTGTAAATAAAACTACTGATTGTATTGTACTGATTATTATTTGATAGTATTTAGCCAATTCTTAACATAAAAAATGAATTCTGTTGCAGTCTATGAGAAACTCTGGAGTTTATGGAAAGATGCGGACTATTATGGTGGTTTCTTAACTGACGTAACATGATGACAGACATGAGTCTGGATTTTGTCACCAATGTAACAGGGTATTATATAGATATACTCAAAATCCTCATTTTTTTTTTTAACTTTAAAAAAGGATTGAATACTATGAATTTCAAAACTTGCAATCATATTTTTAGGGTGACAGTATAATACGTGAAGAAATAAGTTAAGCACCAGAATGCATAACAATGACAAAAGAATCACAGATCTCTCAAAGAGTTATGTGTCAAAATTCTCACTGATGACAATTGCAGATTTTTGGCTGGTCTCTCTGGCAATAAACAGCTGCAGAGAAAGACCTACAAGGACGTAATTCTAAATATGATTGCATTTCCAAAAGCTTAAAAGTACAAGAAGAAAAGAGCATATATAAAAGTCTGACTGTAAGTGCTGCCATCAATATAGTATTTCACAAAAGCTTTCTGGAAACGTTACTTTTAATACTATCAGGTGTAAAGAGCAGGGTAATATGGCTTATAAATTACTGGAAGGGCTGTTGACATAGGTTAATAATAAACGACAGCATATGGAGTAGCGAGAGAGAGCTTGAGGAGAGGAGTGCTCACAGAGGAGCGGTTGATTAACTCCAAGTTTTAGTCACCATCAAAGCTAATGGTCTGTAGGCAGTGGTGTGCACCATGGTAAACTAGACACACCAAATCATAGAGTACAGGACCTACTGAGGTAAGTTATCTCCTATCTGCTTTATTACACAGGCATGGCCATGTTAAATTAAAGTGATGGTTTTATTAGCATTAGGCTGTGTTCAGTCAGTTCTTAAGACAGCTCCTCATTTCAGAGACAGACTCCTAATTCAGTGCTTGTAGAAAGACGCAAGATACTCAGGTTAAGACTTCTTATCACTGTAAGCAGCACTGAAGAACCCCCTCTCCTGAAAGCCCTCTGGAAATTATGCATATGAAGAAGAAACAAAGTGAGCTACTAAATACCACACCTAAGCATGGGCTTGTAGAGCGTGGGTGGAAGAGGGCTGTGACACCCTCTGGTCAAGTCACAGCTCAGATGACATAGAGATTAAGATGTGAGAACAAAGTGAAGCACATGAGTGCTACTCACTGTAGATGAGAGCGCGGATGGCAATGCTATCTTGAAATACAATAGTTGAAGGTCAGCACAATTTGTAGCTAAACACAAAGATGAACCCATCATCTAGCAGGGATTTCTACTCCTCTTACTGCTCTGCAGTTTGAAATATTGCCAGGGACCTCAACAGTGAAAGGGATGAGAATCTGGGCAGAGTTCAGAGAACACAAACATGGAAAGGTCTTTATGAGGAAATATAAAAATAACTAAGTATGTTGTACAGTGCATTCAGATCATCTGCAGAGATGTGGTAACCTTACAAATACTGGGAGCTGTTATGTGAAAGAGGGAAAGCATATTTAGTGTGGTACAAAGGGGCACTGACAGAGCAAAAGAATGAAAATCCATCAGGTGTTTTACATCTGGGCAGCAAATACACTAACATAGACTACTAGACTAGGACTACTAGACTAGGACCACTAGACTAGGACCACTGTTGTGCCCAAGCAGCACAACATCTGCACATTGATAGAAACTTCTATTTTATTCACACTTGAGGAAGGGAAAGGCTGGATAGCCCCGTGGCTCATCCCGAGCACTAGCACAGCAAAGGCAGTGGTACTTCACGTTTTCCCTGCGTCACTCGAGGAAGACACTGCGATGGCTTCGCCTGCTGTGAGTACTGCTGGGCCAAGCGGAACGGTTACCCTCTGCAGCTCGCTGCAGGCTGCTCACCACTGCCCTCCTGTAGTAGGTGACTGATCGCTTCCATTGCTGGTGCAACTGCTGCTGGTGTGGTTCCTTCTTAAGACAGGTCAGTTAAAAAAAAATAATCAAAAAATCCCACTATTAGAAGTGCTGAAGTTCCTCTAGATCATTTTGACTGAACTGAGCTAGGCAGAGACCTTAAAAGCAGCTAAGCTGAGCAGCTGAGGGAGTGGAAGATGGTCCTGGGGGTAACCACACAGGCACGGCTCAGCTGCAGCTAGCACAGGATGTGTAACCACACTGCTGTCCCCTGCTCTGTGCTGGAGAGGATGCTTCTGAAGGAGAAAAGCAGTTCTTTCTCCAAGCCTCTTCAAGCCTTTTGGGCTGAGAAAGCATCACAGTTGCCAGTAATTGTGGTGGCCTGTCCACTGCCCACTAAGCTAGGACCACAAACTATCTGACACTTTGATAGCTATCAGCAAATATGAAATGTTCTTTATTGTCACTAGTCTCCACAGGATTAACAAAAAAAATTTTAAAAATCAATCAGCCTCAAATAAGAAACTCTACCACATTTATGATCCCCTGCCTCATCCACTATTGTAGCTTAACTGAGTATGAAATGAAAACAAAAACAACCTCCCTGACCCCTTCACACTCTCCAAGTGGGGGAGTTTATTTGGGGGTTTATTTGGCACGTAGCTTAAAAATGAAGCATTAAACAGAACTGCTGAGTGAAGACGTCTGTCAGGAACAAGTGTCCTGTAAAACCGCTAGTACAAACCAAAACCTGACGGGAGTGCCTCCCACTACAGCTACTGTCTCTGAGAGCCATGACCTTTCAGTGATCCAGCTTTGTCCCTAATGTGCTGCAGTACCTTCAGAACAGTCTGTTAGGAGGATAAATGAGTTTAATGAATAGTTCCATTCTGGGAGGCTGTCCCTGCCAGTATATTCTGGGTTGTGTGGTTCATTTCTTAAACTATAATATTCCCTAGGAAAAAGAAGGACAATTCTTGGCTGCAGGGTGGATACCGAAAGGTGGTTTTCCTAAATAATAAATTAGGTCAGTCTTTAAACAAGTAATCTCCTTCTCCTTGGATAAATATTTACTCCTTCCAAACTAATATTAGGTTTATGTGTCTCCCAACAATTTTGTTCTGTTCTGGTTTTCATTAGGAGTTCTGGAGTCAGCCACAACACAAATCTACTACATAGCTTCATGGGATTAAAAAAAAGAAATACCGAAAGAACAAAAAAACCCCTTGGGCTTCTAGTTTTCAATAGAACCAGCCTCTGTTAACTCAGCAGCTAGGCACAGCACACATTTTAAGGTAAGTTATTTCCCCAACAAAACTGAGCACTGGAACAAAGTAAAAACAAGAATCTCCAAATGGAACTTAACCACTGGAAGGCAGGAGTTTGCATTTTCAAAAACAACTGATAATTTATTAGAAATTGGATATTAGAAAGACTTTAACCTTCCAAAGCCCAGACCTCCAAAAGGCTGGTGTGTCAAAGGCAGGGAAAGAAGTATTATTTCCAGGGCACAAGGCCCTGCTGTATACGGCATTGTCACCTGGGCTCAGGACAGAGCCCCGAGAGCAGGTGGCAAACTATTAGAGAAGGGCAACAGGGATTAACTTAGAAGGAAAAATTAAAGGGAGCGCTATTCCACAGCAAGTAGTGAATCTTAAAGATGCCTGATGGCAGACAGATCATCATTTTCAGAAGTTTGATGTTTTTCTGGTTTACAACAATTTTTCTTTCAAACTGTTGTTCCCTAATGATTTTAGAATATAAAAGTGTTTCACTCAGAATGAAGAACAGCTTCAAGTTTTTCAGTGATCAAACTGTAAGAAAAAAAGATCATTTTGCATCCATCAAAAAGCTTTTGGTTTTGTTTTGAGCTTTTAAAATGATCTAAAGGTAAATCAAAGAAACATTCCTTTTCACCTACCTCTGCTTGGTATTCTCGGCGTACAAAACAAACCCTATAGAGCGGTTTGATTGCTTCCATGAGAGCAAACACGAGAGGAACAGGATGGCTATTTAACCACGAGGGAAATCCTTGGACAAGGCCAAGTAGGTGTAAAACTGTCCATGAAAAACTAAGGTTGGAAAGAATGGGATTTCTAAGAATCGGAGAAAGTTACAAGAGGGCACCCTTCTCATAGCCATAGTCTGGACAAGCAGTGCAGGCACTTTAGGCATCGTGCGATGCCCACACGAAGGAGGCTATTCAACAGGTAGCAGGGACAGGGCATCAGGAGCCAGCTCCACCTCAGCCACGCCGTAACGTAGCTCCTGAAAATGAAGACCCTGACACTATAGGGAACCTTAGGCAGCCCTCTGCTTCTCCTGGCAGGCAAGTTTCTGTCCCCACTGAGCTCAGTAAGGCATGGACTCCTATGTCTTCCCAGTGCCTAAGGAAGTGTCCTTATTTTCAATATGCTGAGCAACAGCAATTTGAAAATGCACCATCATACAGTCAGTCAAAAGAGCACGTAGGAGCTTATCATCAGGCATTGCTGTAATTCACAGCTCCCCCCCTCTAAAGAAGAAAGGCTAACAACCAGAGGAATGGAAATTTGATCTTTTACCCTTGAATTTTAGGACAAACAAAAGAATTTTCTAATCTCTATATATTCTTTCTTAATATTAGCAACTGTAAGAACAAATAGGCCTAGTACCAGTAAGCCTTACACGCAATAAAAGCACCGAGCAACAGCAACGTAAGTCAGGTTAAGTTCTCAGTGGCTTTTATGATGAGAGTTTTGCATGTAGGGTTTCTTGTTCTGGACCAAGTACAAAGCTGTGCTTGTTTATCCTGTCTGCCATAGAGTGTGGGCTTAGCTGAAGCAGAACAATCAGCTTGAGGAAACATTCCTCAAAAAAAAATAAATGGGTTTCATTTTTTTCATTATTCAAAAAAAGGGGAGGAAAACAAACATGAAATTTCAGTATACACCCCAGAGTTTTCTTCCAAGAACACTTGTATTTGTTATTAGATCAGTAAGTATTCTTTGCTGGCCACATCAAAGCTCCTTAATTTATCTGTGATCAATCTGGGGTAGGCTTGTAAGAAAACACCTTTTTTTTTTCCATCAGCTAAAAAGAGTAAGCAGGAAAAAAATATCCTAGACATCAAACTAATCAAATTATGCATGTTTTTGGTCTCTAGCAGCTCCTTAAAAGTGATTTTGGAGAACAAAGCAGTCTACTTTAAAATTACTTACAATTAGAAATATTTGCCTTTTTTTTTCCTTTCAGGAAAGTCACAATGCTTTATCCCAAACTGACTGAAGTCACCGAGGTTTTTTGCAGTGATTTCCGTGTGCTTTGGAACGGGTCTCTGGTGTGTTCAGATTTCTGCCAAGCAAAAGGCTCTGAACTCACCCCTACGCTCCTGTGCTCGAATGAGTGGGAATGGGTTTGATTCTCACTCTGCTCAGAATATCTTGCACGATACTTGACACTGCAAATTTCCCCCTATATCAATAGCTGACTTGCATGAATACTAAAGGCAAAATATAGTCCTTAGCAAGTAGTGAAAAAGAGAATACTGTGCTAAAGTAATAAAGCAACATGTAATCTATGGTCTGAAAATATGACAAATAGATTAATTTTATTTACTCTAACTGTCCACATTACTTCTGATTCTTACACTTTTACCATGCAAAAACTAATTTTGCATCCATTAGAAATAATGGGACTTGTGCCATTTACCCCAAGTAGGAGAAGACGCTCAATAATTTTGATGCTATTCATAATTTGCATTGTCAAGAATGGATTAACTTTTAAATGAAGAACTTTGCTTCATAAACTGAATAGATAATGTACAACTATGTAGGAAGAAAATCTAACCAAACCTTGAGCTTGTGGTACACCATGAATGACAGGGATAATAATGGGTTTTTATACCATGGGTCAATTTAATTAATTAAGAAAGAGAAGGATGAGAAGTGACCTGATCAAAATTTGTTAACAGCTGCTCAGGGCAAGACTTTCTGGGAGATGTGATCAGGCAAGGAAAGAACAACGTACACTGGCTAAGAACTATATCTAAACAAAGTTCAGCTGGAAAATGATGTGCAAGTTTTTCATTGTACCACCAGGATGATTTCAAAAGGGATGTGGTGGATTTGCATTCAGATAAAATCTTTAAGACTAGATTTTGTGCATTGAACAGCAACATGATGAAGAAATCTTTTAAAGAAGTTGCATCCTGAGTCATGAAGAGAACATGATTATCAGACCACAATTATCTTGGTATCATGCACTGTAATCTATTTTCCACAGCTCAATGCCTTTAAATTCTTTAGGCTTTGATCAAAGCATAAGTTTTTGTACCTGGAGTGCCTATCAATGCTAGCAACACTATGCTCCAGCATGGGGGTCCTAAAATGTAAATGACCTTCCTATTCTTAGTGACAGATCAGAAATAGGAAGCTGATAATTTATAGGAGAATGTATTTCAAAATTCAACTTCCTCACACCTTTTCCCCTCCTCTTAATTAGGAAAGCAATAGTGAAATTAGGTATTTGTAGATTGTGATTCTTAAAATTACTGGGATGCCTCTGCAATCTGAAAGGTTAGAGCAGCCTTCTTTCAAAACACCTGCCATGTTATTACTGGAAATACTGCTTTTCTACAGCAATTCACACCCTAATCACTTCCCATCTGAGGAATGTCTGACTATCACTGTTATTCTTCAAAAGCTGTAATGAGATTGAAGCACAGTGTGAAAGCAAAACTTTTACAGATAGTTGGAACACTTCCATTTTCTGTTTGTTTGTTTGGTGTCTTTTTTTTCCCCCAGGAGAAAGCAATTATGTACTCTTTGGAAGAAAGGGGCTTTACTCATCATCCTTACCTGTTGAGTAAGGATCTCTCTATTTGAGGCATGCTGCACAGCCCTCCTTAAAGAAAACATCCACCCCAGCCCTTCCTACAAGTCTGCTCAGGTTGTATTTATAGAACAACCTTACAGCTTCTCGCCCTAAAGAAACCTCTTTTGTTCATCATCGCACAGCCTGGAAATAAACAATAGGGTGACAGCACTAAGTGTGATAACAAAATGATTGAGTGCATTTTTTTTTTTTTCAGTAGAGTGCACTAAATTAGATTTTGTCCACTTGTTATATTTGTAATGTTCCAAAATTGCACAAAAAGGTGCTGGGGCAACAACTCAGCTGAGATGGATCAAAATAGCTAAACTGGATAGGTTCAAATAAGCAGACTGTCTTGTAGTCTTTGCAGTTTGAAGCAGGCTTCAGTCCCAAACACTAGACATCAGAAAATTTACCATTTCATTTGGCATAAGTGATAACAGAGGTTTTTTGAGGTTTGTCTTATTTTTTATGTGCAAGCATTTTTGTAGTGAAGTACAGATCCAGCATTTTAAGCCTACCGACAAAAAGCTTGGTTTTACCTTTCACAGAACCTATGCATAACACCTCCCGCATCTCCTGGGGTTTGTAGATGCAGGTGGAAAACTACTGCTGGGTCCATTTCAGGAGAAAATGTCCAAGAGCACATAGGCAGAGTCAGAGCTCGGGAAGGGAACAGATACTGCTGCGTCCCAGCATTCACTCCTATACCTGAACTGCTATAGTCCAAAGCACTTCTACAGGCCTGGTAAGAAAGATGTCCTTAATTTTTAAAGTTTAAATTTTGTACATGTGGCTCATTTTTCTCGGTCAGTCAATAACATGCATATTCCGTTCGAAAAAAATAGAACTGCTCCTTCTTTTCCCATCTTATTTATAAACTTGTGCTCCTTCCCCACC
>NW_009628204.1:0-5715 GCF_000690535.1 Cariama cristata | reverse complement strand
TGGCCTTCAGACACTGCTGGGTTCCTAACTTTTTTGCAAGTTGTATTTTTGGCGACAGATATAACAGACAAAATAACATTTACTTAGGATCCAGGCCAGGACCGTGTTGCCAGCTGGGGTGAGTGGAGGAAGGGAGTAGATAGAGTCTCCTCTCCACAGCGGAGTAGAAACTGCATTTGCAGGAGAGGGAACTGCAGACCCCAATTCCATTTCTGGCAATACCTTGCTCTATTCTGACCAGTATTCTTGTGAAAATTTCCCATCTTCCTGCTATGATTTAACCCACTAACTAAAGTGAAAAAGAGAATAGACCTTCCTCAAAGTGTCGTGACAATAAGTATCTTACAAGTATCTGTGACCCTAAGCTGAAGAGCTGCACAGGCCGATGACTTAGTTTAGCTGATACAGAATGTTATCATTTAAAGAAGCACTGCGACAGTCACCTTCCCCTTCTTGACAGCAACGAAGCAGTTGGATCGCATCTGGAGGCAGCAGTAGAGCCTACAGTAGGAGTCTGAGGGCAGGAAAGTCACTGGAGAAAAAATGGGGCTAGCGTGCCTTTCCTCCTTTGAGAAGGTGTCCTCTCAGCCCGACGTATCGCCACCAGTCGCTGGTGACACCCAGGAAACACCAGGAACACCAACCTTTCCTTTTCCCTTCAGCTCCGGGGCAGCAAGTTTCCCCAGTCCCTGCCCAACCGGTGAATACCGGATTAAAGCCAGGCACCCTCATCCTTGGCGGCAGTTGAACGGCTGATCTCAGTCCCACGGGTAGAACAAACCCAACGGTATTTTCCTGAACCCAAGGGAATCGCTTTGTCCTATAACTGGGATGGGAATTTGGGCCACAGAGATTAGAGCTCAGGGCAATAGTAGGGTGGTCTTTAACGTGGAATGGAAAGCTGCAATAGCTTAAATTTACCGTCGCATTTCATATATAAGCCTCCATGACTGCCATGCCTGAAAGTTTTCTTGGGTCAGCAGCTGCAGAGGCTACTGCTTGGTGAAATAAGCCTTCAGAGTGCCCACATCAAAAAACATGTTTTCAAACATAAAAGGTGAATAATGTTTCAGCATATGGTTCCTCTTAGAGCATTTCCTTTGGTTCTTTTTTCAGCCTTATAATAATAAATACATAACTTCAGGATAATTTTGCATGCATTCCTCTAAGAGATCTGTGAGTTTTATTTGTATAGGGACCCCAAGGCTGTAAAAATATGCCTTGCTGGGCAAAACATGCTTCCTAAAACCCAACAAACCCCTACCCTCATATCTAGCCTAAATCTGGTTTGAATATTGGTGCATATTTACCATCTGCTTTCCTGGCTACTTTTTTGTATCTCTGCTTTTTACACTGTATCCCTTCAGACCAGATAACTGTAAATAGCTCACAACGTTCCTGTCTGGTTTTCATATTCTCGGTAGAGAATTTGGTTTAAGTGCTGGAGATGTACAGTAGCCCCAGGGCTTTGAAATGGCTTTACCACACCAGAGGTAGGGAGTAGAAGTCTTACGGACTTATCTCGGAGTATAATTCTCCTCATTTCAACAGTTTGCTCCCTTTTCAGTTCTGGCCGGGGGGACACCTTGGAGCACCAATTCAGACACTGACATGGTCCAGAAAGATGCATTTGATGTGTCTGCCTCTAGACACACAGTAGATTGACTTAGAAGCCAGCAATTAAATCGATTTTTTTCTTGCTCTCTGTTTAATGGTGCATTATAGATTTTGTGGGTTTTTCAGTGTTTTGTACTAAAAGCCCTACGTTTTGCAGTGAGTGATGTTTGTGGCCAAGCCACACTGTGGCCCACAGTAGACTAAAAGCCTGTCGTGTCGTGATAACTGGGATCGGGGGCTGATGACCCAGGAGTTCCCAGACATTTTTGTGTTCCTGCATACTGACTTTCAGAGAGGATATTTTTACTCGGTGGCATTCTTCCATGTTTCTTCTATTGTGGTGCTGATATTTTGTGATTTTGCCAGTGCATTTCCCCTGAGACAAACTAATGATCAGGTGAGGGAAAAACCAATGAGCAAATGTTCTATTTTAAAATGGAATTTTGAATTTGGATATGGGCAAAGAATTTAAATGGATTCAAACTGTTATTTCAAAGTATTTTGACTTTGTCACTTAACAGCTACAACTAACACACTTAAAGGCCTATAAGTGTAGAGAGGAGAATAATGTTTAAGGATGGTTGAGGTCATAATGCATATATTAACCAAATACAAATGCATTAGCTTATTACACAAATACAGAATTCTTGCCAAAAGGCCGCTGAAAGGTGACATTGAAATAAAGCGGCAGATGCTGAGAAACGAGATCTCTGTGAATGAGAGTGAGAGGGAAATCTGGTTTATTCTTTGTTCATGGCTTTCATCCCGGGTTTAGACGACGCTTTCACTGTTCCAGATGAACGCTTATATCATTTTAAAAGCAGGATGTAGTAAAGGAACTGGGACTTTTGAGGAAAAAATCTGCACATAAAGAATGAAATGGCATAGAACAACTCTCTTCTTCCTCTCCCATGTAGACTGTGTGAGTATCTCACGTCTCCTTGATGCCTGACAATGCTGTGGCAGTAGAAAAAAAACAGGCTTAAAACCAGAAGTATAGATCTTAGGAAACAATTACAAGCACTAAATGTGCCTTTGCATTCAAGGTATATACCATATCTCATCTTATTGCTGCTAGGCTACCACAGCCCTGTATACATTCCTAACAAAGCACCCTGGTGTTTAATAATCTGGTGTATCTTAGTTGTGGATAACTTGGGGAAAAAAAGCTATCTTTGATGATGAGCTGGTGGATTATCTGCCTTTAGCTATTCCTTGCTCGGGGTCAGAGTGCGGCCGGCGGAGCGCTGCCCTGCAGGACGAGCTGCGGCTCAAAGCTGCCCAGAGCCTGGGGCGCTCCGGCGAGGGGTTCCAGAGCCGGGGGAAAGGGCCCACTCCTCGCCTCGGCGCAGGGATGGAGGAAGCCCTCACGGTTCTCCTCAGACCTGAGAGACTGCCCATACGGAGGGCCTGTGTTGATGTTGAAAGCTTCCCCCTTCCCTCTGCCCCAACAGACAAATTCCTAGCACAGTCCGACATGTCGCAGGATTGGGCATTAGAGCCCCTGCCTCCTCCTTTGTCACTTAGCATTTATCAATATGATCGCCAGAGGGTAATGGTATGTAGAAAAAGAAAACAGGCTTTAGTTTCTCCTTGTTTCTTCTATGCTTTCTCTTCTAGGTGTTTTTTTTTTTTTTAAATTTTATTTTATTCTGTGTACTCCTTATGTACAAAAACAATTGAGATTTTTTACACTTAAATTTGTTTTTCAAAATAAGAGTTTTTCTGTGTGTACTTGCATAGGAGATGGATAGACATAAATGAGAGTCAGTCCCATTTTTAACATGATTGACTAGTTTTTTCAGACAAACACACTTAAACATCTGGCTTTTGCTTGAGAAGGAAAGTCTAATTTTGTACGCAACTGTTAAAATTATCTGAAGTAAATTCACTATAACTTACCTCCCAAGACTTGTTATCTTCTAAAATAAACCAGTAAGCCCTATAGAATCGTCATTATGAGTAATATAGGCTTTATAACCTGCTACCAAGCGCTTAAAGGGGAGCCCAGGTTTACAGGCACAGGGCCGGATTCAGCCCTGTGCTGGGCAAGGCACGTCAGAGCCTTCTCTGCGCTGCCCTTTGGCAGCCTTATCACCCACCGCTTCTGACTGGGACCCCCGTACCAATGTAAGCCTGGCTCCCCACCTCTCCGCACCCCACGACCACCGGACGGCCAACGGAACCCCCGGCTCCCACCGCCCTGGCCCCGCTGCAGGTGGTGGGGCTGCTCCCTGGGTGGGAGGGCATGGCACAGGGCAGGCTGTGATATAGAAGAAGGACCCCAGTGAGAAAAGGTAGCCCTTTCTTCTCTGACATGGATGGTTTTAATCCCGAAAGCCGGTGCCCCTAAGTTTAGCCACGATTTCTGAGAGGATCTTTCTCTTTTCTTTCTTTCCCTTATTGCTTTGCACCTCCCTGGCATTCGTGGTTTCTTTATTTCATTCATTCATGAAACTGTAGCTAGCTCTTCTCTGGAGATGAACAAACGTTAAGGTGGATTTATCTGAACGGTATGTGACTGTGGTTAAGCTCATTTCTTGTACTAAATGAGCTCTTTAGCTTAGGATCTGCTGTCGTAAGTGCTCTCTCTGACATCCCAAATAAAAATAACGAGCTGCCCTCAGGAGTTCATTAGGACACCAGCTTGGTGAGGGTCCCCGAGGAGTGAAGTTACTTGTCCTTTTGCGTTATGCTTCCCAATGCTCATGCTCCAGGAGGACCTAAAGCCCATTAGCCTCTTAATGCACATCCTGTTTTGCTCATTGCTCTACTAATATCAGGTTGGGAATGAAAAGCAGATGTTGCCCAAAAATGGCAGCAGTGTTAGGGAAAAGGGGAAGGAAGACAAGTGTGTTGATTTATTGCGTTTGTGGCATAGCATCGAGTGGAAAACCTGGCTGGAAATGTGAAATACCGAAGGAAATGCAGAGCGATCAGCTCACGCTGCCATTCAGCTGAGTCCTTCCTTCTCTTCGTGGCCTGGGACAGACCAGGCTGAGGCACCTCGTTGGGCATCAGCAGCTCCCTGGACTAGCACGGTCACGTAAAGCCCCAAATCCATCACAACTAAAGTGTGACCTTACAGAGATGGTGCCTTTGTAGCTCTGTTACCTTCTCTTCTGAAACCGATACAGCTCACGAGAGCAAGCCAGCCTGAGTTAAGGTACAGCCCGTCCCCTCTAATGAGGGTTACCATCTCTCTACCAAGAGGTTGTGTCCCTCAAAGAACAGCAGCCGCGAGCACTCACTGCCGCGGCAGGGGCAGCCCGTGCTGGTCCGAGGTGGTCAGCTGAGGGAACTTCAGAACTGTTAAGATGAAGGACCTGTCTTCCACTAGTCCTGTCTTAATGTCTTCACCTAACACAGATAAATCAACAGTAGGATCTCAGCCCGTGTCCTTAATCTAGTAAAATGGGAATTATGTTCTTTTGTAGTTGTAGCCATAAACAGACCGTTCTGCAACACCGATTGCTTTGTGCTTGAGAGATACCGTATATTTTACATTCACTATGGTGAAACTTTAAAAGCAGAAAGTTTGCACAGTAAGTCTTGTACACTTGTATTTTATTGTGAACTTGGGTACCATTGTTGCACCTTCTACAATGAACCTGTCAAGTGAAGAGATTAATATTGATTTCCCATTCATCACCTGGCACTGGATGTGCATACCCACTGCAGACTACAAACACTCTCTTTGCTCAGCTAACCTGATATTTAAGTTTTCAGAGCCAAAAGTAAGCAGGGAAGTCAGGCATTTTGGCAGCTGTAGTCAGCAGGAGTAACTTCCTAAAACAAACATCTTCACCTAGTCCTAAGGACAATCTCCTCTCTTGATAGGTTTGCCACTGCGGAAAGAATTGAAATTGTACCTGTGTGCAGGCTGTACTGACTGTTTGCAACTGCTGCGAAGGGTGGGAATGCTGCACCCTTGTATTTTCCCATGAGACTGGAGAATACTTTCGTGATATCTACTGCTTTCTGCAATCTCGTGAAAATTATTGTTGGTTTTATACAATAATGGTTAAGAATCCTGCTCATAGAACAAGATCCCAAAGCTGATGTATAAATCATAGAATCATAGAATCGTTTAGCTTG
>NW_009628203.1:45392-52766 GCF_000690535.1 Cariama cristata | reverse complement strand
AAGGGCGAACATCAGTTCCCTCCCCAAGTGCTGCTCTAAAGATGCTTTACTGTGAGCTCTGAGACAGTTTTTCGCTTGTCTTCAGAGAACCACCTCCAGCTATCTCGTGGCCGGAGGGCCTGAAGCATCGGGCTACTCTGGGGGCGCCGGTGACTGACCCTCAGAGATTTGGGGAGAGGTGTACAACAAACTCTGAGGGTGACGAGAAGTCCTAACTGGCCTGGGCCGTGCACAAACAAGGCTGGCTGTTGCTAACAGTGGGCTGGAACTGAGGGCCAGGAGACCCCACCAGGGATTTCTGTGGGGCGCAGCACTCCAAGGGGTGCATGAGGTAACCCTCAGGTCTCTTTGGGCTCTCCCAGTGCAGGAAAGTAGGCCCAAACTGCAGCAGTCAAGAGAGCGATTAATATTCTGAAGTTGAAAGAGGTGTTTAATTACTTAGTCTGGCTTCCACCCAAACAGGGGCTAGAGACTTCCCCTCCTGCCTGTGGCTGGACGTTGGTGTACCTTTGAGGAGGGCACCTAGGCTTGTTTTCTTGTGATGGAGACTCCACAAGGACCCTTAGAAATCAGCTTCTGTGGGCGATTCCCTTCAAATGTAATACAATCCCCATGCCTTTGCCTATTTGGATTTGCTCCTGTGATAATTCTCATCCTCTCTCTTTCTTATATATTTGCCCAAATCCTTAACGAAGGTGGCTGGTGGACCAGCCAGATGTAAACACAAAGCGTGCTTGATGGTTAGCGCAAAATAGCAGCCTTGTGTAGCAATGCATACTCAAACGTGCTGTAGAGATGCAATGGTGTAGCAGGGGCGCAACATGGAAGTCACAAAATACAGGACTTTGGCAGCTGACCTGAAGGAAAGATTTACGATTTAAGATAGGGAGGAGTTTTGAGTTTTCCCATCCTCCCAGCAAAACAGGATTTCAGACATAATTTTCTGGACCCTTGGGAGCTCTGTGGGGATTTTGGGCTGTGTTCAGCAGAGGGCAGTGGTTGGTTTGGTCACTACTTGGCTGGCAGTGTCAGACCTCTTAAACTAGTGCCACAGACTTTGCTATTTGCTGAAACCATTCTGCTGCACAGTATTCGAAAAAGCCGTAGAAAAGGATGGTACAAGCAGATCCGCCCTGCCTTGCATCAGTGCAATGCCGAGGTAATGGTGGGTCAGTGAAGTCTCTTGGGGAAATTCAGCAAACCTCCCTCTTCCCACCCTGTGCCAGTTTACAAGACTAAAAAAGGGTTTCCAAGGGAAAAAATTATGATTCCTTGACCTAGTTTAAATCTGCTGATTTACTGCTAGTTTTCAAGAAGTTTGGCATTTTGCTATCTGCAAGTGTTTAACTGAAAGAAAAAACCCCAACGACCTTAAACCTACTGTATGTGTTTATAATTTCCTTAAACAGTATATATAACCAGTATTGCTCATGTGAGCAAAAAATACCATGCAGCATCTCATCATCCGGGCATCCTCTTCCCGTGGGAAGGGAAGAGATGCAGGAAAATGGAAAAATTCCTGCAACACAGGGATACCAGCCACCTGGACTGAGCAATGTGTCCTAGGTGGCCTTGGGAAAGTTACTTAAACATGGCAAAATTGGTGTGGAGCTGCTCTGAGCTGCTCCAGAAAGCCTGGGAAGGGAACACTGGGGGACAGCTCCTGTGATGGTCCCCCTGTGGCTGCTGGCATGCCAGATGCTGCCATGGGAAGGAAGCCAAGGCTGGAGATTCCTGGCCAGTTGCTCTGTAGGGGACTGATAACAGCCGACACGACATTGACCTTGTTGGTGCAGAGCAGCCTTGAGGTTGCTGGAGTAGCCCGGCTTTAGAATCCCACCTCTGTGCAGGAAGAGTGGATTCCAGTTCATTGACACTGGGTGGACTGGTGTGAGTAAGGGTGGATGAGACGAGAGGGGAGAATGACTGTAACAGAAGTATAAAGATAGAGCAAAGCTTGTGAGGAATCGGACAGACTGAGAGGACTGGGAATGCAGTTCAAAAATAAAATCAGGCACTTAGTCATGACCTGCCTGCCCAGCCTAGGCCCTTCATCTCACCATGTGCCTGCCCTGGTCCTGGGTACAGATATATGGGTTTTTTAAATGTGAAACCTAGGTCAAAATCCTGTTCCACATTCAGTGCTGGCTGCTCTGGGACCAGGCACGGCCCAAGAGGGCTGCTCTTAGGGTACAGAGGGACTATATCCTGGTGGCACAAGTGAGAGTCTCTCTTTGGCTGACAGGAACGAGCCAGAACATAGCAACTGTTTGTGCAATTCCATGCTCTCGCATTTCTGCTGGCAGTTTCTATCTTTCGAGAGAGGAATCAGGGCTGATGAATGGCTCAGGAAAATTAACTGTATATGTTAATTATAATTAATATGTTCTATCATGTATGTTCCAGCTGGGAAGAGCTGTGAAAGCCTGGAAAGATGGAGAGGCTCAGGGCAAATGGGAGGCCTATTCTGGTGTAAAGCCAATCCTGCCTGGTGCTGAGTGTCCTCTGTTCCTGCTGCCGGCAAAAGAGATAAGCCACTTCCTAGGATGAGGCCCAAGTCTAGAAAGAGCCGGTAGGATATTTACACCTGTGTCCCAGCAGCTTTATCTTTTCTCCAGTTGCTGGAAAGACCTCAGGCAGGCTGTTTCCTGTGATTTTATGCACTGCTAGCTAGGCAAAGAGGCCCCCCTGGAGAGCCATTAAAACATTTAATCTGTGAAAGATTTTTGCTGATGGTAGGGGGAAAAAACTTGCACCTTGCCATGCATGGGAAGGAAATTTTATCCTTGAGGCGACTGGAAAGAGAATGAAGGGATCACCTTCCCCTTTGAGCTTGCATTAAAAAGCTGACCGCCCCAAAGCTGTCTGGTGTTTTTGATCTGCTCATGTCATCTGGTGGTGCCCATGCTGCAGGCTGCTCTCCCACCACAAACACGGCTCATGGGAAGGGGAAACTCCGTAGACCCCTTAAGGTGACCCTTGGATGTGGTGTAGATAAGCTCCTGACATCTTTCATTAGAGACTGCATGCAGACATTGTGCCTCAGTTTCCCTCTCGCTTTTACCCCACACCTCCCTGCTGTACCTGTGGCCTCTCTCATGTCTGTCTGTCTCTTCAGGGTTTGTACCCTTGCGATAGGGGTCTGCAAGTCCTCTCCCCAGCCACATTGAAGCCTTTCTTTCTCTCCTCACGTGCACATAGGCATGAACACATCATTGTGCAGACCTGTTCCTTTTGGGTTTATGGTGCATTTGTTTCCACTGCTTCTTAGGGTGTTTGTGTTCTCGAGTGTTCAACCAGGTGCTCAGGTCTCTCAGACCCCATGGCAGGGGATCAAGAGTGCTTTTTCTTGCAAAGTCATGAACTGCATCATGCTTCTGGAGCTGCAAGTGAGAAGGACTTCCAAGAACAGGCCAGAAGAGACCCAAACCCCTCCACTGAAATCCTCCCTGGATGCTAGTGGGTGCTGGATTGGGATTTGGATGTTCTCTGATTTGCATCACATAGCAGGAATTTGCTGGTGTATTAAATAACCTGCAGGCTCCTGCTGCCTGCCACAGATGAGAGGACTTCCCTGCCTGCAGCTGTCTCTGCCAGGCTCCTTGCCCTGTTTTTCCATCACACAGTTACAACTGCAAATGCACACTCTGCGCTGCCACCCATACTTACTCCGTGTGGCTCTGCACACCTATGCCTTGTGCAGGTGTCCTACCCTGATCTCTGTGGCTCTGCCTTTGGACTCTCCTGCTCCCTCATTCAGCATTGCTGACAAATGACCCTCAAGATACTCTTGGCAGAACTAATTGATTTTTCTTGCCCCCCAGGAGCTTGCAGGACAAACATCTGCTCTGTTCATTGTGAAAGTTCAGTTGCAAACAGCACATCCACATGCCCTGTACTGGCAGCCGCTGCTGCTGGTATTAAACATGGCAGCTGTAGATATAACGTGCAGAGAACGTCACCCCCCCTCCAATCCTTGTGGGCTTGGAAGATCTACATACACAGCTGCCAAATGCAGAGTATGTGGGCTTTGCTAAGCAGGTCTGGCCAGATAGCGTAGGGGCTCAAAGGCAGCAAAAAATGTTAAGGACACACATTGGTGCTGGCAGACCTGGACCTTCGGGTGGTGGGTAGAGAAGCACCATGCTCCCATGGTCCTTGAGCATCAGCTGTGTCCCTCAGTCCTCCCCAGCTGTATCATCCCCCCATCAGCCCCAGTCTAAAGAAGGAGTTTAACCTACATTAAATCAATTTATGGACTAACACCCCTCTGTCCCCTATCCCTGTCTTTCTTTGATGTCCCTACCGGGAAAAGTTCAGCAAATAACCACCAGAAAGTCTGACCCTGGAAGTGTGCCTCTTAGGAAGAGACAGAGCAATTTGATTTTTTCAGAATGCAGAAATGGAGTGTTGTTTACAAATACCTTTACTAGCAGAAAAAAAGTCTGGCATCTGCGGATGTAGTAATCTGTTAGACAAAGACAAAGCAAATATCCGTGGCTTGGAACATAACACTGCAAAGACAAAGAAGGTGCTTTATCTTCTCTAAACCTCAAAGAGACATTAGAGCAAAACTGCGGGCTTTTCTGAAAAAGGGGCTCCAGTTTAAATGGATTGATCCTGGGATGACTGAGTGAGGCTTTCTCATCTCTGTTAGGATGCAGTAACCTTAGAAAGGAGTCCTATTGGCTTCCAAGTCCTTCCATCCTTTGGAGGGAGCAGGATCATTGTGCCTGGTTTGAGATTGCATGGGTTAATATAGCCCACAGCAGCTTGCTGAAACCTCTGCAGGCCAGGTAAAGCGTTAGCAGTGGCAGAACTGTTAGGATTGTATAGATAAACCGTCCAATGGTTTGCTTTAATTATGACAATACAAATCTGTTTGCTTTATGCAGTGTTTATCATAAGATGAAGCATGGTTACCAAAATTATCATGTAGACTAGTCTGTATATAATAGCAGGCCAAGAGGTTAGAAGAGGAAGGGTTTCCGGGTTGGGTAGGAGGCACAAAGTAAAGCTACCAGATAAACAAGCCATAACTTCTGTCAAGAACCTATCAACAGATTCCCACCACATGCTCTGCGAATGGGCAGCTGTGCAGAGAAGTCCGTCTGAACTGGCGTCCTGAACCCCGCCGTGCTTTCCAAGCGATGCTGGCAGGACGGCATTTCCAGCTCTAAATAATATCAATCAAGAGAGGCCTGCCCTGAGAAGCCAGGATTTGGGCAGTCTCTGAGCTATCCAAAACATCAAGGGGTTGGATACTGGGCTTTGGTCTGAGCTCCTGTCTAATGAACTTCACGAATGAATTTATAGGGGTCCTTCGCTGGCTGGAGAGATGCTGCCTGTGAGATCAAAGGAAGGATGAGCCAACAGCTGGGATCTGGCCCAAGGCTTTCATGCCGTGCCCTGCTCCAATATGGACTTCCCCTGGGCAAGTCTCTTGGGGGAATCTGTTTAACTGACCTGCAGCAATCTCCACTTTTCTCTGTCTGTAGGGACGAACAAGCACTTCTAGGCCTGTTTTAGAGGCCTCTTTTTGAGGAGATGGAAGTAAAGCTGCTCTGAGTAAAAACTCCACTGTTATTTTGGTCCTGGGTGCTTGAACCATGTAGAGGGAATTTTGTTTGGTTGCTTTAAGGTCATGTCGGGAAAGTCCTGTTAGGGTCCACTGAGGGACGAAAGAGAAGCCAAGCAGTCTTCTGCAAGGGAGAGAGGCAAGGCCTTCAGACCATCCCCAAGAATACTGCTTTTGGGGCTGGAGCTCAGATTAGTGCTTGCTCTTTGGCTGTTCCTACTGAGAAGAGCAAAGGTGACATGGTTGGAGCGTATATGTTTGGATCAGAGCTCTTGATTGACATTTTGACAAAATAAAACTTGTTCTGGCAGTTCTACATATTCATGGACCATTGTACATCTCTACACAGCTGTCTGGGAGTCAGCTGGTGCTGGAAAACACTTCCCTCCATGACCCATATGAGAATCAAACTCGGGATTACATTTGCCCACTGCGGCATGGCACTACAGCCCATTCAGACCTCTACCCACATTTATCTTTCAATGAGCAGCTTCAGATCAGATCTCCAGAAAGTTCTCCTGAAGCGACCCCTTTCCCTCCTTACAAGAGGCCTACATGCTGTAACGCATCTGCTCGATCACACCTTGTAGTCAAGAGCAGAGCGCTCAAGGAAAATCAGCTGTTCACATCCCATTCAGCCCTTTTACAGCAGCTGCAAGTCAGATGAATTACCCGAGAGAACTGGACTGAATGGGTGATAGGGCTGGAAGGAGACCGGTAAGGAGATTTCTTTGTCCAGCTCAAACTGAGTCAAAAGGACATAACATCAAGAGTGGTGGGGGACATGCTTGCCCACGTTATCCCTTCGTTTCACGTCTCCTTGTGGTCCTAAGCATGTTTCATTTTTTTGGCAGGCTGTTGCCAACATAGCCTTATATTGTCAAGTCAATGAAGAAAGCAGATCAGCAAGGGCTGCCAGCTGTTTGATTTCCTGCTACTAATGGAGCTTAAACTGAATATCAATGGCAAATATTTACCTCTGCTTTTCTGTGGCCTGGTGCTGACAAATGATGGACAGCAGTCTGCCCTTCCTAATATGAAGACTTGGGTTTATTAAGGTGAATACAAGAAGAGGAATGGAGCTGGGAGAGGGGTACTTACATTCTCATTGGGATGGCAGAAGCTCCTCTCTGTGAGCTTTCACTGAGATTGCCATGAGGTGAACAAGGACTTTCTCCTACATGTAAACTCAGCTTTATTTCATCTGACAGGCTTTTTCTTGTTGCATGGGCAGCTGGAAAGGAGGACCTGTGCTCAGCTGGGCTGTTAGCTCTATATACAGCCGTGAAGGAAGAGCAAAATCACCTGTGTTAGAACTCAAACCCATACCTAAATTAATCTGATCTCTAATGCTATAATCAAGCATCCTGAAGAAGGACATTTTCATGAACTAAGACCTTGATATACTGCCAGCATTGGCAGATAATAAAAACCCTTTGAGAATCTCACATCTCTGCTGGGGATGTTTTGGTGCTTTTTGCAGCATCTGCTGGTTATACAGGAGGAATGGAACCAGGTCTAAGCAAAACCAGCTCTTTGCCCAGGGTAGAGGACTCCGTTGATCCACTGTCCTCTTCTCAGCTTGGTATGGGATCATTGTGTAGATGATTATGTGGACAGCCAGCAATCAGCAGAGGAAAACACCAACCTGTACATCTCAGAGTGCCTCTGACTTGTGGCTACACACCCTGTGATGGCAAAAAACCCAGGATGACATTACTTGGGACTTCTCTTCAGTTAAGCCCTAGAGACATGGGAACATACAGAGACAGGGTCTTGCAGCAAAGGGAGCAGGA
>NW_009628203.1:20211-45361 GCF_000690535.1 Cariama cristata | reverse complement strand
GACTGGGGACAAGAGGAAAAGGAATTACATGTGGAGAAGAAGAGATCACAGAGATGGGAAGTAGGTGAAGACTGCAGTGGATATTGCCCCCCGTATTCCTATTAGGCCCCAATAGCCGAACAGTATCCACTACAAAGCACTGAAATACTTCTGTGGAGTAATCAATCATTTCTTGGGGTGCTTGGGGACACGCTCCAGTCTCCCAGTCTGTCTCTGTCTGGGATGCCCTGCAAAGCATGGGACGTGTGCTGTGATGTGATGTGACATTTCAGTTGGCACCATCTGTTATAACCATCACCCAGCACTTCCCATGACAATCCTGCTCATCATGTGTAGCCAACATACACAATGGATGCTGCTACTAGCCCCTGAGCACACACACTGCACCAGATCCCCTCCTGCACCCCTTGCACCCTCTTACCAAGGGTGGACAGACAAAGGCCCTCTTCCTCTTTCCAGGCACAGAGGAGACCTTCCTGTCTTCTACTGCAAGACCACAAAGGCTCAGATGGGTGTGGGGAGATCACTCTTGTCCCTTTCCTGGGCCTCACCACGGGAAGGGGATAGAGTGCTCTGCTTTTAGGTTTTTTCTTCCTAAAATGGGAGTCTTCCAGCTCTGATCCAAGCACTGGAATCCTCCCCAGAGCTCCTCTTTTGGGACTAAAGATGCCCAGAAGGGGAAAAGCAAGCCAAGCCCTCACTTGTTTTCCTGTATCATCATTTGCTGCATAACAGGTCCCTGTGTTCCCTGGCCACTTTCCCCTGTATTAGCTTCCTCATCCTTGTTCTCATCATCCGTGGAGCTCCACTTGTTGTTTAACCCATTGGCTCCCTCTTCTTTCCTTCCTCTGTTATTTCTTTGTCTGTGGATCTGGTTCCCCTGCGGTATCTTCCTCATCTTCCCCTGCCCCAGAGCAACTGTGGGGATCACACCTGCCTTCTCCCAAATACTTGCCCAGAACCACTCCTGCCCTTAGACCTGGAAGGAGGCAGCTGACAGGTACAGAATAGGCAGGGTGGCAGGCCGATGTTTCTTCAATGCTTCAAGGTTTTATATATATAAAAAAGCAAACTCTTTACCAATACTTCTCAAAAAGTGGTACAAAAATACAGTATAAAACCACAGCCTCCAGTATAAGACTCACAGCTACAGCAGCAGTTTCTAGAACATAAAATCCAAGATAAGCTACTGTGTGAAGTGGCAAGAAAGTACGGTACGTTCCAGCCAAGCAAGGGGATCACCCATGGGGTGCCGTTAACCCTGGTGAGAGAGACATCCTACCATCACCATCTCCATGGGGATCCATCCAGAGACGAGCCCCATGCTGGGCTCTGTGTCTGCCTTCGCCTGGTGACCTGAGCTGATAGCCCTACCATGGACGATTCCACTTTCTGCAAGTCGAGCCTACACTTGCTGATTAGGCTAACTAATGAGACTCTTGTGCACACATCTGAGGGACAGCAAAACCCAGAGGGACAATGAAGGAAGACACTGCCTTTGCACATTATTGTGCTGTTTCTTCTTTGCAGTTATCAAGACGGTTGTGGAGGGAGGGCAGAGCTTGCTCAGAGCCCAGGAGGAACCTAGTCTGGCAGATAACCCCACATGTGGAGTCAGGGTCTCCTTTTCTGGTGCAGAATTGGAGATTTTCAGCTTTTCTGTGCCCAGATATGTTTGCATTATAACTGAGGGCTCGCTATCCTGCATCTCTGCCTTGATACAAGTTTCTGGGCTGTAATAGGAAATGCCTTGCAAAGACAGAAGTGCTTTGAAACATGGGCTGTGCTGGATGCAATGCAGGGGAGACACACAGCAGGGACAGAAAGATGCTAAACTTTACTTCTCGATACCCATCCCCTGGCATGCCAGAAGTCTACAGACATCTGTGTGTTGTGATTCAGGCAGGTGAGTTCATGGTTAGCAGAGATCTCTTGTCACAGGAATGGCTGAGATCCCAAGAAATACGTATGAGATTTTTCATGATCTCTTTTTTTGCTAGCTGGCAAGCTGGTAGAAGAGGATATTTCTAATTCACTTTATAGGATTTTAGATGCACAAGAGAACCACAGCACATCAAAGTGGAATGAATGCTGTAATTCCCATGATAGGTTGGGGCTTTTTACAGCGCTCTTTATTGCTGTTAAGCTCTTTAGGGAATGCTGTATTCTGTGTACCGTAGACTTGGTGGTGGTAGTATGACATGAGATGCCCATCCGTCCTTATTACTATTTCAGGCTCTGGGGAATGATCCAGATCTTCAAAGACTGTTAAATGCCTGATTTAGTTTGAAATCATTGGGATTTTGGCATTAAATCTTTAAATACTCTGCATAAAAGACTGCCCTGCAAAAGCTGACTTGTATGTGCTTTACCTCAGGAGTTTCTGCACGGAGTTGCATTAATGATGTATGGAGTTACTCACATTGTCCTTGGAGGCTTCCCTATTGTGTTGTGTGTGGCTGTTCTCATCAGAGAAAGGGCAGACTTTGGGGTAGGAATAGGACTGTTGCAACCTCTGTTGGTGATCACTGAAAGGCAAACCAAGGAGATACTCTGAGCAGAGGGATGGTACAGATCGAGGAGTAAGAGACCTTGCCCCAGTCTCCAGGAACTCCGAGAAATGAGGGAGGCTTCAGCAACAATGAAAATTGGCAGGTGGAATGTCCCTGCCCAAACTATGCCATTTGCGAGAGTATTTTTGGCAATAGCTGAGTTTTCGGTTCTGATTTTCAACTTTGTGCCCTGAGGAGAAATGGGTGACTTTAAATAGGACAGAAGTTTAGCAAGTGCTGCACCCTGAGGAAAAGCAAGCTGTGTAAACAATGTGGATTAAACAGAGAGCACAAAAAGTCACTGAAAATACAGGCTAGTTTGTGAATGATTTAACCTCTTTCCAGTTTTTGGAGACTGTGTCCTTGGTAAGGGACCAACCTCTGCTTTGGAAAAGGTATAAAATGAAGAAGGACCACTGAAAGCTCTGGATAAGGCAATAGGCATTACCAAATAAAGAGAATTATCCAGTTTCAAGTGGCTTTTATGGGGAGTGAACAGTACACTGACAGTAAAAGGAATTCAGACTACTACAAGTTAAGTTTACAGCAGAAAGACAGAATTTCAACTGAGACCCTGTTTAGGAACTTAAAAATCTAAGCAAATAATCTTAGAGATTTTATACTGACCTCAAATGGGCAACTGCACTGAGGAAGATGTTAAGACATTTCTGTATATGGCAAAAATACTGTTGATAGCAAAAGAAAGGGAGATGTGGAGCTGTAGCTTGTTGGAAGAAAGAAACTAAAATAATCTATGCACTGAGCTTGCACTTTTTCTCCTGTTTCTCTAAAGTAGTCTTGGCAAAAGACGGTACTGTTAGCAGCTCTGTATACGTGACACACATTTTCATTACAAGCAGCTTAGATGGCATGGAAAGGCCTGAGAGTGTGTTGTGGGTTGGTGGGTATGACTTTTTGGAGTTTGTAGGGAAGTGCAGACCTTTGAGGCATAAAATATTTTCTCCAAATGAGGGGCTGGTGGAAAATGGTGGCAGAAATGTGAAGCGGCCAGCCTGGCTGAGAAGTTAGAGCCTAATCTGTGTGTGCTGATGCATCATTTAACAGAGAGCTGCCTACAAGGTGGTGTTGGCTGTTAGATGCCTATGTCAGTGATTTAAAGATGAACAAGGAAATAAATGAGGCAGAAGGAAAACACAGTACAATTGGGCCCTGGGAAGGCCCACCATGTTCATGGCCATGTCTGGAATGGGAAACAATTACCAGGACAACAGTCTTACATCCCATGGGATAGTACCACAGTGTGGTGGCTCTCATCACAACCTCTTGGAAGGAAAATCCTCTTCAAAGGAATAATGCTCCCAGCAAAAGGGCACTGAGTCAACTCTATTGCTCAGGAAAGCCTCCAAGAGGTCACACACCTAGCAATGGAAATTGCTGTGCCCCAGGATGATCAAGAGCCTGAGTTAATGGACCAGCTGCAGCTGACAGTGTCATGCTGATGTTCTGAGTGAGATCTGCAGGTCCCTGCACTAGCCAACTGAACACTGCCCATTTGTAGATTGCAGATACATAATTTTATTTCAGACACAGGACTTAGCTGCCCAAACAGAAGTGAACACTGTGGGATGCCTAAGAGTAGGGCCATGGGACAGTGCAGGACTTGCAGAAGAGCCACAGTCTTGTGCAGCAGGAACTACAAGTGCCGTGACACCCCATCATGCCTACCATGGCACTAGGCAGTGGTCTACTGGCAACTGAGTCCTTCCCTTGGGGGACTTCGGTGCTAGACGAAGATACATGCATGAAAGTGTCTCCATGTGCCGGTGGTGTCTGGGCTCCTGTTGTATCCCTGGAGATCTAGGCAACATGGAGGCCAGGGGCACTCAGCTGGGAGGTCTCTGCTTCCGTGAGCTAAATCACTCTCCATGGACTCCACTGCCTGGAACAGGAACTGGGACACCGAGTGCTCCTAGGGACAACTGTACTCATCTCTGGATAGATCCCTGTGTTGCAGTGATGTTGACTGTTCAATTTTTATTACCGTTGGATTGGTCAGGGAAATGGGTTAGGGAAAACATATATACGTTGCAAGAGGCAAACTCAGTTCTTGCAACTCAGTTGCAAGAGGCAGTTTGAAGCATTGATTATGTTGTGTTCCTGTGAAATGGAGATGGCTGTCCCATGGTCAGACCCTGGGAAAGCAGGGTACTCTAGGATGCACTAGCTTGGACCAACGATAAAACCTGCGGTTCTGAATGGTAACACCAGTGAGTGCCAGGAAAAGCTATTCACTAGACTTGATGAATTTGTAGTAGCCTTCCAGCTGGAGGGGCAATAGGCATGTGAGTGAGGAGACATGGAGCAATAACAACAGTTATTGCTTTTCACGTTGCAGGTTTTGCTGTTTTCCTAGGATAATTTTTTGTATCCACATTGCTTAATTGGAACAATGTAATCTAAAACATTTACCCACCATTGTGGACAGAATTTTGCAGCATCTTTAGCCTGACATACCTTTTAATCATGGCCCTTAAATCATCCTAGTGACTTTGTACTGGGGTCAATTTCAACCTAGATGCCTGAGGTGGATTCTTTTTCTGTCCTTGGAAGCATCAGCATTTAAGTGACTGAGTGGGGGGACTGGTAGTGGGAATTAAGACAGCAAGCCCTGATTTTATAATATGCCAGGAAGAAAAATCAAACAAGCGTAATGCAGCATCATAGTCTGGTTCTGCTTTTCATCTTGGCTGTTCTTCAGGGAGAGAAAGCAGAACAGCAGAGTTTGCTGGAAAGCATGTTCATTTTCACAGCTTTTTTGTATGCTCTTCTGCAGTTTAGGAGATTTAGTGATCCAAATGAAGGTGGAACATATCTTTGACCTCTCCCCAAGCCCAGACAATGTATGTGAAAACATATACACCCACATGCATTTTTTTTCTTATAGCTACAATAGTGAGAGCAGACTGTACTGCTTGCCTTCCTCTTCTCTTCCCTGGAAAGGTTCAGACATTTTCAGAAACAAATGAGTAGTTACTAGTGACAGGTGGGTTAGAATACTTTCTTTCCCACTCCATTGGCATCTAAAATCTTTGTAGTGGATAGCTCTGGAAACATCCCTCTTATCCTTTACTCTTAAGCACATACTCAAGGCTCTAAAGCTTTCATAGGAAACAGAGATTTTCTGTTTCTAAGTCATCCTAGGAGTGTTGCATTACGATATCAAACATGAAAAGAAAACCACAGTAAAGAATTTGTTGCTAGCAAAATGTCTGTATTAAAATGCAAAGAAAACTTTCCTGTTGGGAACAGTAATTAATAGACTCTCTTGTGTTGGTACTAATAGCACTGCAAGTTCCATTTTCCAAACAGACCACAATGTTCTTGAGGAATAATTTCCGCCACTGTCATTCTGAACCTCAGCCTAAAAACCAAAGAAGTCAAAGACAATAGTACCATGCATCCCAGCAATTTTCCAGCATTATTACGCTGGCTTACTGCAGCGTGTCCCATCAGATATGGGTTATATTTGGACACTGCTTGGTGATGGCAAGCTCATAGGGCTTCCTATTGTGTTTGAGAAGGCGATGATTGCATTGGAACCCTTGGAGTTCTTGTTCATACCCAGGATGTCCACATTGGTTTGCTCTGGCTCAGTTTTCCTGAAGATGTTTTTCATGGTTGACTGGAAGTTATTGGTAACAAAGCAGTAGACGATGGGGTCCATGCAGCTGTTGAGGCTACTCAGAGTCACTGTCACATGGTAGACGAGGAGGCTGACATCATGGGGCATGTCTGGGTTGATGGAGATTGCTACCTGTCGCACATGAAAAGGAGTGAAGCAGATCATGAAGATGATGAGGACGGTGATAAGGAGTTGCACAGCCCTCATTCTCCTCTCCCGACTCTGGTGCATGAGACTGGGCTTGGACAGAGCACACATAATCCTGGTGGTGAAGAAGACGATTATGATGAGAGGGAAGAAGTACTCGCAAACCATCAGGACCAGAATCTTGGAGAGGCAGCACGCAGCAAACTGTATTGCCATGATCAGGATGGAGAAAGTCACCACAGTGGCAAAGATCCAAATGAAGATGGAGATCCCCTTGGCACATGTGGGGTTCCTCCATTTACGTGAGGCCTCCACCTGTACAATTGCCAGATAGCGGTCAATGCAGATGCACGTCAAGAAGAGGATACTGCAGTACATGTTGACAAAGTAGCCAAAGATATGAATCAAGGAACAATTCAGGCAGTCCCCTGCACTGTAGAACATGATGATCCGGACAGGCAGGGAAAAGCCCACCAAGAGATCAGTAACAATCAAGTTAATGGTGTAAATAACAGAGGTGGTTTTTGTCTTGGTACGGAAGCAGAAGACATACAGTGCCAAGCTGTTCAGCACAACACCGACCAGGAAAATGATGGCATTGACTACCATCAGGGCAATCCACAGGCTGTAAAATTCTGTGTACAGTTCTTCGTCAGGGTGGATGAACTTGGAGAACAAGTAGATGCTGGAGTTGGGTTGCTGAGTGAAGTTGATAGAGTCAAGGGCTGGCAGTTGGGTGGAGGAGGTTGGCATGGTCACTGATTTCCCAGCAGTCTGGAAGAAAAGAAACAGAGGTATATTGATGGGTACGTCGGCATTTCTTAGGGCTCAAAATACTGTCACCTAAGAACTTTTTAGACAACTAATTTGTACATCCTCAGTAGTTATATATATTGCTGTACTCTCTGAGTGTCTCATCTGCCAATATGGGATTACCAATAATCACTTGGAAAATACCTGGGTTTATAATTACTGTCTTCCAGTGGTTCCAGATGCATGTTTTGGAGAAGACATAAAATCCCCACTTCAAGTTTCTCTTCCTCTGCTCTGTGCAAAAGTGGTTAAGGCCTGAGCAAGAACAGAGATGTGAACTATGCCGAGAAGAGCAAAGGAGAAGGGAAAGTCAGGGACCCACACATGGTCGTGCTTGAGCCAGCCACGTGGCAAGTGGCCCAGAGAAATGGACAATTTCTGCGTCCAAGCAGGGGGCATTGATGCCATTTTCTGCTGTGACAGTGAGGGTCAGGCCAATATAAGGCTCCTACCAAGTCTTGTTTCCTGAACATGGCGCTTATTCTTTTGAGTCCTTCCTCCATGGAGCAGCTTCTTCCCAACTCTAGGGTCTTCATGCCCTGCCATGGGAGGAGGATAGTTCTGGCAGCCAGAAGACATTTGCCCAACCTATTGGCACAACCATAGCCCCAGCATCTGACTCCTAAAATATCACAGTCCATCCCTGGGCAGGTGATCCCCATTAGAGAGTTACATGCAGCAGCACTTTCAGGAAATGTAAGACTTCCCTGAAATCAAAGGATGGCTGAATTTTCCAGGAAAGCACAAGCAGGTTGTGTGGCATCTTCTAGAGATCTGTACTCATAGCAACAGCAGCCGGGAGATTTCAAACCAAGGGCGTCAGCCGCTACTCCTGCCAGGGTTTGACAGTTTAATTTGCAAATCATTCCTGACTTATACACTATTTTAGACTTATTTGTATATTAAAAAGATTTAAAAAAGCCCAACATATACAGAGACTTGGCTGTTTTCAATAAAAATAAATGGTTGAAAAATGTCTGGAATATCTCAAAGAGTCTGAGCAGGACTTTGAGGTTAAAAAAATCATCTTGAATCAGCAGAGAATGATGCTGAAAGACGTGAGTTATGAGGGTTTGAAATCCCTGCTACCAAACAGCCAAGTGCGGAAGGGCTAGGACACAAGGAGCTGCAAACACATCTTCCAGCACTCACAGGAACCACTGCATGCCTAGGCTGTGTGTCTCAATGAGGAAAGCTTGAATTGCTAAGGGAGTCTGGATATCCAGCTCCTCTAAGCGTGCCCCATCCTCTGCCAACTGACTTTCTGCCTGCACTAATACTTTTTGCTGCTTATGGGGATTGGGAGGATGGACCGAAGGTGTCCCATTGCCTGTGAGATGCTTCAAGCTGTTGGTGGCCATGCACAAAGCGGAGGAGGAAGCTGCCTAGGTCAGAAGCCTTCCAGTAACAAGTGGATCCTCAGGAGAGTTCCTGCTAGCCAAAAGTAGATGTTTTGCAGGGACAGTCCTAACTGGGTCCAGAGAGCATCACAGCATCCCTGAGCCTGCTTGACAAACCTTTTCCTGCCCAGCTACCAAAAGCTTGCTTGTTGAGCTAATGAACTACAAATCCCTGCTAGCTGTAACTCTCAAGCTCTTGAACTCCTCCACACCTCCTGACAAAAGAAGGCTTCCAGCTCTCTGGGATAAAGAGCTGGGAAACTGAGTTTTAGGAGAAGAGATTTCCATGTCTCTGTGTGTTTGCTGGACACAGCACTCCTGATGTGTCTCACCAGTGTTGAGCAGAGAGGAAGGATCACCTTCCTTGGCCTGCTGGCAATGCTCCTCCTAAGGCAGCCCAGGAGGTTGTTGGCCTTCTTTCTCACATGAGTGCATTGCTGGCTCATGTGCAACTTGGTGTCCACCAGGACCCCCAAGTCCTCTGCAAAGACACTTTCCAGCTGGTTAGACTTAGGCTGTACTCGTGCATTCCTCCCATCCTGGTAAAGCCTCTGCTGGACCCTCTCCCGTCTTTCAACATGCACCTGAACAGTGTGGTCCCAAACTGGACACCTCACCAGTGATGAATTGATGGAGGTAGTAACTCCCCTCCATCTGCTGACCACGAACCTCCTAATGTAGCACAGCATGTACTTTGCCTTGTTTGCAGTGAGTGCACACTGCTTGCTGGTTCTTCTTCAACCTAATATCCACCATAACACCTATGTCCCTTTCAGTAGAGCAGTTCCCAGCCTGTACTGGTGAATGAGGTCATAGGATATGGCCAGGAAGTCTTCTGTGGAGGACCGAGTGATCAAAGTGTGGATGCTTTCCTGCCCATTCTCACTTTGGAGAGGGCTGGGAATGAAGTATGTTTGGTAAATGGTCAACATTCAAGATCAAGAGTTCTCACGGGATGCTACAGCCTAGTTCTGGTTATTCTGTATGGTTCATTCAAGCCAAGTGAGCATGAAGCAGAACATGTGTTGAGCAGAAGCAGAGATTAGGACTGAGAATTTAGAAGACCAGGCGTGAAGTTCCCTCTGGAAATTCTTGGAGAAGTGACTTTGCCGTCATGATGGAGCTTAGGTCTGTTGACTTGGAGTCTGGTGATTGCTCTGGTTTCTTTTTGCCTCTCATCTAGTCTATGGAATTGGTGTAAAAGAAAAAGATGTTTTTTAATATCCTTGAACTTGGAAGGATATTTATAATCAAATGGAAATTGGTTCTGATTAGGTAGCCACTCAAGCCCAAGGAGTAGAACTGTCCATTGAAATGGCTGGTGCTCAACCATAAAGCCCTCCTTAGATCTAACCCGGTGCCAGATTGTGCTGCAGGACAGAAATCCGAAGCCTGGGATCAGACCACCTGTACTGTCCCAAAGAACTGCTGGGCAAATCGGAGCAATCCCAACTTCTATCCACTTTTGCACTTAGGCCATCTCCAGCAGCAACTGGACATTGAAACATCTAGTGTTTCAGGAATGACCAGATTACCTCACCCTGCACTGAATTCTGACGGCAGCCAAAGTAGCACACATGGTCATATTATTTTGTCTGGGTCTGATTGAGCCTGCAGGCTCCTGGGGGAGAGTCTTATCTCTCTTTACATTTTGCGCCAAGCATGCTGTCAGTGAATAACAGGAAAAACTGGACCCAAGACTGGCTGAAGGTAGTGGAGTTGCAAAGTCTAGCACCTGAGAAAAATGCATGAGGAGGAAGCAGAATGCTAGCCCATTTTCTAATGATTTTCTAATATTCTCACCATCTGATCCTCCCTGTTTGTTTGTTTCACTCTTTAATTACAAAAACAAACTGAAATGAGCAGATGCCTGGATCTGCTCCCAGATTTCTCTTTGCAGATGTTGTCAAGAGGAGCACTGTGGAAGCCACTGCACCAGTGCAAACCAAGAAATAAAGATTTTGTTGCCCCTCAAGTGCAGTCTGAGCTTGTATATCTGTGTTCATACAGATTGTTGAGCAAGGGGAGAAGACAAAATCATCCATCCCATCCCTTAGCATGCCCTAGAGTGTATGCATTTGTCTTCTTACTGTAATTCTAAGGCACTGGCTGTTTGCTCTGATTTTACATCTTGTTAGTAGCTTGCCTCCGCTGGGAGATTTTTCTTCAGTCTCAGGTCCTTTATCATGAACACCTGATATTCATCTTACATTTTTCCTTTCCTGCTTCAGTGAAATCAGTAACTCAAAATGTATTTAAATATTCTTCATCCTCACAATGCTATAGAGGTATGTAGGGCACTTCACAGACTAGTAGAAGAAGATCCCCTATGAGTACTGTCCATACACAGAAATTAAAATCATCAGCATATACAATCTGATGGCTTACTTAGTCACCTCTTCCACTGAACCCCATGGGCAGTGAAATAAACTCCGGATATAGTAAACAGCTAAAAAACAGGTAGTATTTTGTTTGCCACATTGAATATGCAAGGCAGGAGCTGAATTAGAGTTTATGTCTTTCCCCAGTCCATCGCTGCCCTGTCTGGATTCCAAATCCAAGCAACTACATGAAAGAAGTCCCAACAAATTTGATTCTGGAGATCTCCTCACTGACAGGCTGTGGAAAAGCTGCCTCTTGGGCTGCAGTGGGAAAAGTGTTCCTCTAATCAAATTGTTACTGATGGATGTTTGGGTGAATGGCCTTTTCCTTTCTTTGTGGGACCGTCCTCATCTCATGGCTCACAAGCAGAAGGGATGGAGAGCTGGACTGGCAAAGCAACAGCATTCCTTTGAGTGCTTTTAATGAGATGGAGCTGGACCAAACCCCTGGTTAACAGCTACTAAGTATTTTTCCATTGTGGGTCTCCAAGCACTTGACAAAGGTACGTTGCCCCATTTTGCAGCAGACTGAACAAGGCACAGAATGGCAGCGTGACCTTGCATCTGAGGAAAAGCAAACAATTCCAAAGAGTTCCAATTCTGCCTCCCCCCACCCTCCCTGTCAAAAAATTACACCAACCAGGTCTCTCTGTCCACCATCAGAAATGCTCATGCAGGTGTTAAAGTGAGTCAGTTCAGCTACCCATCACCATGGAGTGGTGGCATGTAGCAGCCAGTGGGGGTCATGGCTAAATACATGAGAAGATTTGCAGCCTCTGCAAACCTTTATTTTGCTATTTTTCATACTATTTATTGCTTGCAGCTCTGGCATGAGCTCATGCAGAGCTACAAGAACCACAGTCTCCTTTGCTTACAGAGTAAATAGCCTTTGTGCTAACCCCCTTCCTAAAACCTTCAAAGAGTTTGGAGTTCAGCCTTCTTCATGCCTAATTCAGCTCTGAGGCCCCCAGATTTCCACGCAATCCTTGTTTCTTGGAGCTGGCAGTCTGCAAAGCCCAAGATGGGTAAACTCGCATCCTTCTGAGCGCTATCTGACCACGCCAGTTAGCCTATGCTGTTATGCTATACCTCTCAGGCTGGATTTTGTCTGTCTGTCCGTGAGACTGTGGGTAGCATTTCCTTAAAAGTACAACAGGCATCTGCATAGAAATGGAATAAAGGGAGGGATGAAGACTGGAGGTTGACCTGGTTTCCCTTGTTCTGATAAAGGTCCCTACTCAGCACTGGGAGAGAGGGACTTGATCTGAAATACTTTCTCATTGTTGTGTGACACAACCAATTCCATCGTTCTTGGGCCAAATAGGAAACAGATGGTCGCTGTGCTGAAACCAGGTCCTGCAGCCTCTTCCCTCGCTCGCTTGCTGCTTGGCATCACACTTATTCATTTAGTATGGGCAGCTCAGTGCTACGTCTGCCCCAGGAGGACATCCTTGACCATCCTGTATTTCATTCCACCCAACTTTTTGCTTGGTGTCAGCCTTAAGCCTCACCCTCCACTTGCTGAAGTTAACAGGGTTCACTTCCTTGACCCAAGGAACTTTTGGATCTGGCTCAGCAATTCAAGTAATGGAATACAAAAGAAAAGGCAGGTCAGGCAACTGAGCTTAGTCCTAACAGCTCTCCAAAAGGGTTATTTATTGGTGTGTGCAGATAGGATCTCTGCGTACAGACCCAGAAACAATAAGAAAGCCATGCAATGGGATCGGAAAGATGAAAAGGACATTAACAAGAGTGAATGTGTATTACTCAGTATAAACAGCTTCAGCTTTTCTCATCTCCCTGTCCTGAATCAGAACATCTGATATGGCAACCTGGCTCCTCTATCATCCCCCCTGTCCCCCTCACCCTGTCCTGCCCGCTAGTGTTACTCTGCTGCCTAGGATGGCAGCAGCATGTGTTTAGTTTTACAGCCTTTCCGTGTTTAAAGTTCCCTGGGTGATTTATAATCATATTTATAAATGAAGGGTTAAACCCACTCTCTTTCAGTTTAAATTGTATGATTCTCCTTCTGGCAAGCTCTCACTCAACTCTGGCTCAAACTGGCCAAATATGGTGTTTTTGTGCATACCAAGGACCTTGCCCTATACGTGGTAGAGCTTGTTCTCTGTGCCTCATGCTCAGCCTGGGGAGGGTGGGTTTGCTGACAGTGGGAACTGAGGGAGAAAGGGAGAGAAAGGGAATTAATCCAGCTGCTGAAAGGGAAAAGCTGGTGCCCATCTAGCCCTCAGGCTGTGCAAAGGGAGCTAATGTCCAGATGAGAAAGATCCCACCCTGATGCATAAATGGGGCTATTCCCAGGGTGGGGAAGATCCCATATTTGCAGGCATCAAATCTCTGCTCTCACTTGATTCCTGGGCATTGATATCTCCCAGAAGCCTCCAGATCTGAGGGTGGCTGGACACAGTGTATGAAACACCCAACTGCTGGGCAATTGCACCTGGAAATAGTCAAACCCAGTCCAGAGTTGGATTTTTCCTTCCCCTCCAATGCTGTGGAAATAAAAGGTGCTTTGGAGACACAAAACACATAGTTCTGTGAGTGTCAGATTAAATGACATCTGCTTTCTTATGGTTTCATGTCTTACAGTGGCTTACAGGGCTGGATGAATGCTTTGCCGTGGTTGAGATGCTTATTACGACTTTTTCCCATGTGGACAGTTGGCTGCCTTAAGGAGCACTCACGTTCCAGCTCTTCCCTTGGCTCCGGCATTTGTTTGACTTTCTCCTCTCTTTGCTGCCTGATTTCCTGAAAATTGAGGTGATCTTTCCCTTCTGCCAAATTTTGGTTGAAATTAGCCAACAGATTGAAAAACATTAGAAAGACGGAGGAAATCAGAGCTGACAAACACACAAACAGGCAATGAGAATGATCCTTGTTTCCCCTAATATGAACCTGCAAGGAGTTTGCTAGCACTCTCCACCACACATCCTTTCATTGAGGTCTTATTCCCTGCAAATTCACAGTTGCTTTGGCATTGAAGCACAGCCAGTGGGGCTGAATGGCTTCTTTGCAAAGAGAGAGCGTTGCCCGCCCCTCACTGTTTTCTTGAAGTGAAATAATTTCAGATTTACGCCAAATCATATCTTCCTCATGGCAGAACCAGACCGACTGAGGACAGTTAATAGCTAATGGTATCTGCACTGGTCAGCCACGGCATGCTTGCCCATGTGTAATGAAGAGCATGATGGCCAGCAAATCCTGCTTCGTCCAGTGGTTTGAGTGGTCATGTGCTGAATTACAGTCTTTGTCTGGAAGGAAAAAGGTGTGAACTTACTTTGCACAACAGCAAGAGGGATTAACCCCCTCCTACTGACTTTTACATCTTTAAAGTTGCCCATGAGAATCAGATTTCCCATCTGACCCGAGGAAAAACTTGGATGTCCAGTCCCAGGCGTAGCCAGGGCTTGTCCTTCAGATCATGTAAACAGTCACAGACTAAGGATGTGTGGAGGCTAATGCAATGTTGGTTGTTGGGCTGGTGTTGCTGATTTGCTGTGGAGCCATTTGCCTCCTACCTGATATACCCAGTTAGCCTACCTGTGGTCCTTCATCTCTGAGGCCCTGCTATGGATGGGTGATGGGTATTGCTGTGAGTTGTGATCTGAACTCCACCCACCATGCTGTGTGTGCACATGGGTGGACCCCATGCTCCCCAACAAGCCTAAGGTCCAAATCAGGTCCTCTGAGAGTGAGGGACCCAGATGCCTGGTTCAGTTTGGGACAAGCAATAGCCTGTGGCTGCCCAAGCAATGATTTAGCCCAACAGGTCATCCTAGGCCATGAGGGATCACTGCCAGTTAGAAGAAGGAGAGTACAACTCTCTAAACTGCATTCCTCTTCTTCATGGAGCAAAGTGACCCAGATGGGTGGGAGGCCACTTGGTTTGGCCCTGTTGCCCACTAACTGCATCTAGGCTTGAACCTGCTGCTTAAAACCACGTGATGGATCGCCAGCCTGGGACACTGCAGAGACAATCTATTTAAAACTTGGAAAGATCTGCATGGTCCTTCCCCAGCCCTGTTCTGAGCATGCATGGAAAATATGGAATGAAGCTCCCAAAGATACACAGAGCAGGAAATTCATGTGCTGGCAGTTTTCTTATGAACTTATATCTCCTCTGTGCCCATTTGCAGAAGTAATGCCTCAGCCTTTGAAAGAAGGAGCCCAGATGTACACATACAAGCAAACAAAGAAGTGGGATTGTACATACATTGCCTCTCCAGACCTGCAAATGTGCACCAAGCAGCGATGGGCAGCCAGAGGTCCTTCAGCACATCTCTAATGAGGCTTGCTAGTACTGGTCTCCTTAAAGTGCTAATGAAGGGTTTACACCTCCACTTGCTTGTTTATATCGCACTGTGTACAGGAGTCCCTCCTGAAACGTTTAGACATCTACAATGCCTTATTGATACTGTTGATTTTTTCATGTCCCTCTTTTCTGCATTACCAGATCTTGGCCTTGGAGTGACAGAAATATTAAGTGTCATGGTGAAAGCTCTATAAATCATGCTGTTAGCATTTAAAAGACCAATACCTCATAGCCTGTCAGGGCTAGTACCAAGTGCCATCTGTCACGAGGGAGCATGGAGTGACATCTCTGCAGTAGATGCTGTGTATTTCTAGCTCTGATATGTTAAGAGAAATCAGAGCATGACTTCCAGTGTGTATCCCTCTCTGTCCTTTGTAGACCACTATAATGTGAAGGAAAAGCACATATTTTGGGAGGGGAATTTTTTTTAAGAGGGTTTAATTTTTTTTTAAAGTTAGATCTGGAAATAAACATGTAGATTTGGAGCTTTATAGGTCCAGCCGGTAAAGATGAATTTGTGCCTGTCTTCTTGCGAGGTTGTAACAGTATAAGAGAAATGTGTTAGATTTTATTAGGATTACAGTCATCCATCTAGCATTTCAAGGGTGCCTGGGACAAAGTGCTAGAAATGTCAATTTAGAATAACAGCTATTGTGGCTGTGTACAAGGAGAACCATGCAGTGAAAATTACCATATAGGCACATACAGGAACTTCACAGGCAAGTGCAAAAACATCGTGGGAGATTAAACTGAGCAACATCAGGCCTGTGCATTGCCGCTTGCTTTTGAAAAGCAAATTTTTAATTGCAAAGTTAGCAATCTTTGAGCACTTGTCCCTCTTTCTGACTTCAGCTGCCTGCTTGCCCTGTCCCTTGACAATAAGCCTGAGAAGGACAGTGGGGGAAGAGCAGCAACAGAGATTTGCTGTTGGGGAACACCTGGGGTCCTGCATGGCCCAGGGATGCATGACAGAAGAGGCAATGCTCACACACCAGGGAGCACAGGGAATGGAGGTGACACAAATGCAGGTAGGGATGAAAGGGTGATGCAGTGGATAGAGGGGTCAGGTCCACCATGAGCAGCAGACCAGGCTGCCATGGATACAGCTCTGCAGCCCAACACTCACTTCAACTTGTGCTGCTCTCTTGGCTGGATGGAGAAACTAAGGCACTGAGCCATGTGTGGGGTTTGGCCTAGGGAATGCAGAAAGCTGGGCGATCTGGTCAGGGATGAGATATTTTTTGAGGCATCCCAGGATAGAAAACCAGATCTTAACCCTTTGGGAGACTGGTTTCTGTGGTTTCCTTTGCTAGGCACATATGACAGTGTGCTGTGCAGACAGATCCCACAGTGCCTTCAGGGTTTTGCAAATTTTGGAATAACCAGGTTAACCTGGAAAAACTCTGAGCTGTTGGTGAGGGTGTTGCTATGAAAGCAGGGAGCATTTCTGAAGGGGCCTGGTTAAGGACCTTGGAAAGGATCTGCTTCTCCTTAGACTGACTCAGCAAGTGGGTTCAGAGAAAGAAAACAGCATCTTTCCTAGAGCTGCGCTCACATCCTGCTACACAGCCAGAGGTAAAACATCCCCAGTTGAAGCTGACCCCGTGCCAGGCAGTGCACCATCTGCTCTCCTGGCTTCCAAAACCTCCCTGAATGCAATTCCCCAAAATTTAATTATACCTGGGAATACACAGATGCAAGCAAGACATCACCCTACTCTTCACAAGAAATGGCATAGTACTTTTCAATGAGCAAAGCTAGTACCTTCACACACTTTTCATCACCCCCTGTCTCCTTGAGAAGCAATCAAATATGGCACTGCCCCAAACCCCAAAAGAAGAGAAGATCACAGCAGGAGAAGCCCCTCGCAACTCCTCACAACCGCTGGCTCAGCCTCAGTCTTCAGCTCAGTCACCTCCTGATGAACTTCCACACCTGCTGCACAGACAAAGCCAGGGGCTTCCTGAGCTGCTCATCCACGTGTTCGGCACAGGACCCTCTCCACTGCCATCCCTGCCAAGTCTCCCTGCTGCAATTGCCATGCTTTCCACTTCGGACTCGGGGTCCAGTCTCCAGCAGTTCCCTCCTGGCCCCCCGCTGTCACGTCTCTGATCCCATGCCCCCTCTTTCTCTCTGACCAATATCCCAAAGCATTCACTGGAATGGTCCCTGCAGTGTATTCCTCCACGATGAACAGACTTACCTCTGGTTCGATCTTCCTTCTATGTTAGAGGAGCTGCCGGTAAGAAAATTTCCTCGTGGACCTGAATGCTATCACCCCAGGAAAGAGACATCTGTTCCTACAAGCAGAACAACTGGAGTGACTACAGAATATGAAGAAATGCCTAATCTCTCTCTCGTGCTCTCTCTCTCTCCCTCTCTCTTCTAAATATAGCCTTGCAACTAATGGGAAAAAATACACACTACCAAAAAAAAAAAAATTCCACTTGTCTTTAGTGTTCAGAATTTCTCCCCAAACATCTGGCTCCTTTCCCTAAATCTCCCTGAAATTTATGAAGTGCTGGAAACGCTAAAGAGGACTTCAGCCTTCTTTATGGTGCTAATGTCTGAACATCTCTAGTAAACTAAAACTGATGTTGCTGCCCCCTTCTTGTCCCCTCCCCGGGTCAATTTTCCTGTGTCTCTGTGGGAACAAAATCTTCTTGCTGAGAACTCGCCAGCTGAAGGCCACTGTAATACCACTGAGCCACCACCGTGTGACACAAGAGGAAAATACCTCTCTTTTTATCTTCCTGATATGAACTGGGATTAGATGGAAGCATCCCTGGCAGTTGCAGGAAGGTGCTGGACCAAATGCCACAAAGCCTGTGACATGCTTTGAACCAACTCAGCTGTCCAGACACTGAGAAAAAGCCTGGCACAGGGAGACAAAGGGTGACCCTGCACACTTCTGTGATGCTCTGGCTGCAGTCATTTGGGAGGGGGTTTAATAAGATCTTTCCAAGGACTGGGCTGAAGTGGCTGAGTGTAAATGAGTTGAGGGTGAAAATAGAGAGTCTGAGGTTCCACCGAGGAACCCCCCAACATGTTCCTTCATCCTCACATAACCCTTCCCTACTGGTGGTAGAGTTATTGCGGGTATCAGGTCCCTCTCAGAGCAGGGATTTAAGTATCCCTCTCATGCATGCGAAGAGACTGAGAGTGGGGAAAGCATAACGAACTACCCAGTTGTTGAGATGGGTTCAAAGCATACAGCCGGGTCAGCTTTCAGTATATCTCTGCTGACCAGTGCTGTAAGAACTCAAATCTTCCAAATCCCCCAAAGTCCCACCTCATGTTAGGATACTTCCTGCTCTAAATTTGGTACCAAACCCCCCATCTTTAGTGGGGTTTGCACAGATATTCTCACCAGAATGGTTTACAGTAGCTTTAGAGGTCCCTTCTGGGAAAACTGGCAGAAAAAAATAAAGTGAGCAGTTGCCTCAAATTTAGTTGTTTAGAAAGACAGGGAGGATGGATACTGGGTTTTGGTATCAGCCCCGGACTGCTCTTTTCCTTCACCCTTTAGATAAAGACAACGCTGGTGCCAATGCAATAAACATGCAGGATATGGCCCGTCACAACACAACAGGATCAACTGAGAGGCATTGAATTCCAGGTCAAGAGGCCAAATCCATAAATAGAGGAGAGGTAAACTCCACACATGCATGTCTCACTGGAGCACAAACAGTAGCTATGGTTATTAGAGAAGGTTGACCTCATTTTCTGGAATTAGTTTTTCACCCTTGGATCTTTCCCAGGAAGACTGGGCCGATCTTTTTTGTCTGGTTATTTTATTGATTTTCTATTTTGAGTATCCTCACATTGAGGGGCAGATACTTCCCCCAATTTCAGGAACATCCTCCTTGACTTAATGCGCCCCCTGATCCAGACATCCAGCCTTTCACAACTGACCTCCAGCTCAGGCACGTGCCTGGGTTCTCATCTGCTTTTCACTTCCTTATGACTTGGAAAGCAAGTGGGACTGGAAGGTCTCCACAAGCCCTGTCTGGGTCATATTCTTGCCTTCACTTCCTTCCATCATCTTGGGAATTGAACAAGGGGAAGAACAAAAGAAAAGAAACCAACCTATAGTCCAACGTTGGGCAGGGTGGATGAACTTGGACCCTATAATTCTTGTTGCCTATGGTGGCAAATGCAGAAGTGTCCCCTGGCCTGTCAACAAAACTTTTGTACTTAGAGAATAGCTCTCTGGAGCTATAAATGCAAGACTGAAAGAAAGAGGAGATTTTTCTCCAGGATGAGATATTGGTACCTACACTCTCCTCACCTGCTCAGGGACTGCCTGGCCCTTCCTGTGCAAGGACTGGCTTGGTTTTGTGCTTCTGTGTGATGCATGAGAGCTTTGTTCCCATCGCTATGCACAGGATAATGAGTGCCCTGCACTCCCCCACTATCCTGGCCTCTCCCTCCTTGCTGGATTTAGAGCTAGCTTCAGAGTGGCAACAGCTGCAAAGTTTCAAGTTGTGCCTGAGATAGTGCAGAGCATGCCATATTGGGAAGCAGATGCTGCTGTTAAGGTGGAGAAGGCAAATCTGGGCTCAGGGCCATACTTTGTCCCAGACGTGGTTCCCACACTCAACTTCAGGAGGAGTTGCAACTGTAGCTGATGAATGAAGAGCTTCTATCATCTCTTGATTTTCAGTCATTTATCACCCTCTCAGAGGGAGGGGGAAAGGAAGAAAAAAAAGTGAAGCTTTAGTAAGTGGAAAATTTTCAAGCTTGTTCACCGAATATGTAACAGTATTAAATATTGCAGTGAATGCCTTGAGGTTGTAGCTTGAAGAAGGCATTGACTTAGCCGAAATTAGCATATAGGAGAAGGAGTGATAGTTCCAGCAGGGAAGGGTGCTACTGGCCCATGATTCCTAGCAATCCCTTAACCACACCATGTAAAATAGGGATGGAACAGGGCTCTGTTTAAAAGTCTTCCGTGGCGCAGAGCAGTAAAGCAGGAGGCCAGATGGCTCTGAAGGAGGTCGTCAGAAGTCTGATACCACACAAGACCCTGGGGAGATATCTTCTCAGTTTTTGTCAGGAGAAGGGTATACTTTTCCAGTCCTATTCAAAAGTCATATAATCATAGAATAATTTGGGTTGGAAGGGACATTTAAAGGTCATCTAGTCCAGCCCCCCTGCAATGAGCAGGACCATAGAATCATAGAATTGTTATGGTTGGAAGAGACCTCAAAGATCATCAAGTCCAACCTTCTACCCAATGACACCATGCCCACTAAACATCAACTCGATCAGGTTGCTCAAAGCCCCATCCAACCTAACCTTGAATGTTTCCAGGGATGGAGCATTTACCACCTCCCTGGGCAACCTGTGCCAGTGTTTCACCACCCTCATTGTAAAAATTTCATCCTTACATCTAGTCTGAATCTACCCTCCTTTAGTTTAAAACCATTACTCCTTGTCTTATCGAACAGGCCCTACTGAAAAGTCTGTCCCCATCTTTCTTATAAGCCCCCTTTAATAAGACCTGATGGAATCAGAGCTCAGAAAATTGAGGAGCCTTTACCATGACTGCATGGAGGACACTGAAGAGTGGAATCTTCACTGCATAGAGGACACTGAAGAGTGGGATCTTCACTGAGCTTTCCGAGAAACCTCTTTTTATCGGTAGCTTTGGAAAAATTGAACTCACATGCCCATAGAACACTTCCATTGAACATTCTACCATTTTCCCTCCAACACACATGTTCCTGAGCCATTTTTCCACTGTCTTGCTCCTGCACCAGGAAGCAGGAGAACCAGAAGGAGAAATCAGATCAAGTAATGCCCACAGTCACAACAAACACACAAGAAACATGAACCTGTGCTCAGAAGACTGCTTGCAGAGCAGATTGCCCAGCTGATGTAGTTGTAGGGTTGATGGAGAGGCAACAGTAGATGGGCTCTGTGCCCTGCCATGTGAGTAAACCCTTGGCTATGGCAGATAAAGTTAATGGCATGGAGGAGAGTCTACATCCATTTTACCCTCCCTAGCTACTCTTTTTTCTAGAAAGATCTGCCCCAGAAGATCCCCAGGCCTTAATAAGTGCTGGAAAACACTCATGTATGTCCCTATGATATGCACTGCCCATGAGCCCTAAATTCTTGATTCTCTACAGTCTCCAGGGCTATCGTGGGATGCTGTGAATCAGATGCAGAATTGACCCAGAGAATTGGGTTGGTTCTTACAGATGGACCAAGGGTAGAGAAGTTGCTGTGCTGGACCCTCTTCCAGAAGTCACTTTTTACAGAGGATAACTGCCAGGAAAGCACCACATGGCATTTGGTTTAGGGGGAAATCTGTGGACACTGAGATTGGGCCCAAATGTGTAGGAATTTTTCTCCTTGCAAAGGGGCTTGTGCTTCGATCCCATCACACTTCCTTATTGTTAATGAGTGGGACATCCGTTGCCTTCCCCTGGAAGGAAAGCCTTGGACAGCAGTGTGGGAACGTTGTCAAAGGACGAGGAAGAAATCACTGGCTTCTGTCCCAGTCCTGCTGCAGACTGTAATGGAGCAGAGCAGGGATCTAGCAGGGATCTGACAGGTGCTGCCTGATGGATGAAATCACCTACCGTAACTTTTACATCCCCCGCCAACAGTGAGGAGAGGGGAGAGAAGCTGATACTTGGTGGGAACAACTCATAGCTATTCTGATTTGGTGGAGCTAAGAAGTGCCAGGGAAACCCCCTGATTCCTTGTCCTGCATCCAGGTTGGGTCCTGCATGTGCTGTGGGTGGTAATCTCCTTGCCAGTGAGGCACAAGGGTGGGAGGCCTTGTGGACAGGCACAGGAAGGAGCAAAAGGGCTGGATTTGACCCTGCAGAACTTCACTTACTCAAGCTGAGTCAAAATTGGCCTCTGCAGGGGTGCCGGAATTCAGGTGGGTGCAGCAACCCTGTGGCAGAGAGGCTTGGGTGGCTGCAACAGGGTGTGCAGGGAAAAGGGAGTTCACAGAGGATCAGGGCTGGGGATTGCTCCTTGTCCCTCACTCAGTCTTGCTCCATTGCCAGCGCAGGAAGGGGCTTCAGCTGCTGGGCTATTGAGAGGTCATTCTCTGCTATGCTCATGGTGATCCAGGCGTGCCTTGCTGGGACGTCTGGGAGATCAGAGATTCCTTTGGGATCTGAACCCTGAAACATTCATGATGGCTATGCCTAAGGTAGTAGCTGGAGGGGCTGCAAGGAAAGATCAGAGCCCTCTGCACTGAGTCCTAGACAGAATCTGCGTCCCTCTCCTGCAGTGCTGGGGCAGAAACACCAAAGAGGCAAATAAACATGAGCTGCTTCTGCCTGGAGAAGTAGGGTTTGGACCACTGCCCCTGGTCATGTTCAGTAGCCCCAGGGCTGATTGCCTGACTCTCAGCATGGGCAATAGAGGCTGTGGCGAGCCATAAAAGATGGTCCATAGAATCATCATAGAATCATAGAATAGCTTGGGCTGGAAGGGACCTTTAAAGATCATCCAATTCCAACACCCCTCCCATGGGCAGGGACCCCTTCCACTAGACCAGGTTGCTCAAAGTCTCATCCAACCTGACCTTGAACACTTCCAGGGATGGGACATCCACAGCTTCTCTGGGCAAAGTGTTCCAGTGTCTCATCACCTTCATGGTGAAGAATTTCTTCCTTATATCATCTAAATCTACCCTCTTTCAGTTTAAAGCCATTAAAGCCTCTTTCAGTTTAAAACCAGCTGCCTCTGTGATGGCATCGTAGCAGGGTCCACAGGCACCTGCACCTACCTGATGTAGGAAGCTCAGCAGAGAGCAGCCCACATCCCCTGCCAACTGCTTGAGATAACAGGCGCTTCCCAGTGCCCGCTGGGCTCTCGCTCACTGTCCTCAGAGGACTGCGAAGGGCAGAGGCCACCATTAGTGTGTGGCCCTGCCTCTGAACAGTCTCCCCATCTGCGTGTTTATACAAGGAGGGAGATCAGACAGTCGCCATACGGGGGCCTCTGCTGATGAGATGCAGCTGCAATTCGTCTTTTTGATGAGGAACAGGGAAAGACAAGAGCTTCCCAAATGACGGTCATGGCTCCTGTTGGGTGAGTCAGGCACGGAGGAGAAAGTGTGTAGGAGCCAGTTTCCTGCCTGCCTGTCTGCTGCGTATTTCGGAATTGACTTTTCTGACCATTGCCTCCCCTTCCATTTTTCTCCCCAGACCATGGCAGTTTTGCTGACGGACCTGCTGAGCTGAAAGAAAAATGAAGATGTCTGCAGGGCACAAAGACCAAGTTGCTCCTCTGGGCAACCCTGAGGTCTCTCCCAGGTGACTGGTTTGGAGTACGTTGGTCCTGCCTTTCTGCAATTGTTGCATGACAAGGGATGTGAAGTTAGATGTGCCCTGTCCTGCTATAAATGTACCCTCTGGGGGTGAGTCAGGATCCTTTTCTCTGTCCCAGTCTACCCAGTTCACCACAGCTCTCACAACAGTGAGATTTCTGACAAGATTCTTCAGTCAAGGCACCAACAAAATAAGCCACAGAGACCCTTTGGCCACCCAACAGGGCATGTCATGTCTTGGCTGCCCCTTGTGATCCAACCCATGTTGGGATCCCTTGTAGGGTCCCGCTCTGACCTTTCTGACCCTGCAACCCAGCTCTGGCCAGCAGCCACCTCTTGTTCTTTTCTTGATATTTGTTCAAAGTTTCAGGAGCTAATTGCCAAGAACACAATGTCCAGTGTCACAACCTCACCGCAGAGCTCTCCCCATTCCCAGCAAAGTATTTGCTGCCGGATTTGTCACTGGGCACATAGGGACACTGGTGCTTGGAGGGGAAAGCTACGCAGGCAGCCAGGGCTTTGGCATCACTTGGGCACATGTGCCCCGGCGAGGTCAGAGCTGGACTCTTGCCCAGCTCTGGCTCGAGGGCTGCAAAGCAGGAACTGGCAGAGCTGCAATGGGACGTGGCTCGAGGGTGGTCAAGAGAGCCCCCAGGCAGCTCTCAGCACTCTGCTCTTGTGTTTGGGGAGGTGGGAAGCACAGCGTGGCAGGGCTGAGCTGGAAAACCTTGAACACAAGATGCGCGATGCCCTGCGAGGCTGCAGAGGACAGAAGGGACATTCACAAACACATGGCAAGGAAATGGTGGGGACCTTAGGGGACCAGTCTGGTATCTTCACCTGCTCTGATTTAGCAGTGAGCACAAACCTGGTAAGGGGCAGCGGGGTGCTTCCAGGGCCATCTGTTCAATGACCAGTGTCCCATACAAGCAGCCTATCCCGGGAGGAAGGATGCCTGCAACTCAAAAAATCTGGTCTTTGGACCAAAGGATGCATGCTCCTCAAATGGCTTTAGAGAAAGACATCCCCTCCCTGCTCTCTCTGCAAACATGTTAATCCTCCTCTCCCATCCCCTTTGTTTGCCTGGTTTGTAGAGATTGCAAACGACTCAGAGCAGGGCTGTCTTTTGTTAGACATGCACAGAGCTCAGCGATGCTCTGATCTGGATCAGGGCAGCATAAATCTGATGGATTATAGTAGGAAATGCCACAGTGATGAAAAACCCTATAGGAACAGGAAGAAAAGAAAGGGCTCTATTTGGGGAGAAAAAAACCCATAATCACCCTGCTGCTGCTGCCTGGTTACAAGGGATTCCTAAAATTGCTGCCTCTGGAAGAGGCTGGTACATTTGCTGACATTTTTGCCTGTTATTTTGGAGGGGGTGTCTTCCTTTGTATTTTCAGCTGTTTGGAATTACAGCTCTCGTCCCTGCAGGCAGTCCCTGCTCCCATGGCAAGTTCTGTTTGAGGGGCCTCATAGGGGACAAAGACCCACTTTCTGGGGATCTGCCTCAGTTTCCCTATTGTTGAAATGACCCCTCTAAGCACAAGGTAGAGACATGCCCTGGGAAGTTTTCAGG
>NW_009628203.1:0-20180 GCF_000690535.1 Cariama cristata | reverse complement strand
GAAAGAGGGAATCATGCATGTGATTTAAAGGGGATTCTTACTGGAAATTGCAGTGCCAGAATAATAATTTTTCTCTTGAAGACAAATGGGTGGGCAGGAGAATCCAGCACTGTTTGTGCTGTTGGTGGGTTTTGCTAGAGGATCCTGAGCCCTTTCTTCTCTCAGATGGGGCAAAGGGGACCTGCTGTAGACCTAAGACAGGTGGAAATGTGCCAATTCAAAAATCCTGAGGAATATTTTCTCTGACTGGGATGAGTTTATAGACAGAAACAGATTGTGACCACTGGTTATCAAGGAGGCCTTGAACTCACTGAGGTGGCAGCAATGGATGGCACGATGGAGGGAAGACCAAGACCCTACTCCAGTTCATGTTTATGGCTTCTAAGCCAATTTTTTTTTAGTAGCAAAAGCTGAACCTGCCACTGCTGAATCATTCCTTTCCATAACTTCATCTTGCTACTGATAGCTTCAGTCTTTGTTATATTAGGAGGTGCTACAAGGTGCTTTTTGACATGTCCTTTGTGTCATCTGGTGGGATTTTTTTCTACAAAAGCACTATTAAATGTACTTAACATTGTTAAATGGGCTAATAATAGGGGCATGTGTCTCTGCCTTGGAAAAGGTCCAAGCTAAAGTAGTGGGAATGGCCTGTCCAGCAAACATGACCCACCAGGACAGACCAGCAGAACTGGGCTTGTTTAATCTAGAGAAGAGATGACTGAAGGCGGACCTGATAACAGATGCAGAGATGTCTGCGTCAGCTTCATTGGGAATGGTGCAAGGTGGGTTCATCTTGCAGGGCTTAATTCATTAATACAAGTCTGTACTAAATGACCAGTCCAGTTCATGATGGTCCCAGTGTGGAGACCTCTTTTGGGCAAGAGAAATCCTATTGCTTGTGTCTTCTAGGGCAGGGATGTGTGGTCATCATCCCTGCCCTCTGTAATACAGAATTAGAGCCACAGCAGCAGCCACGGCAGCCAGAGGATCCCCCCTGGTGCTAGAGCCGCAGGTTAATCCCATGGCTGTAACACAACCTAAGTGGCACCTTCTTTTGGGCAAATTCTGCTGGTTTCTTTAAAGCAAAAATCCAGCCTGCTGTAGTTGCTAAACTGGGCTCTGCTTCTTTGGGTGTCTTTCCATTTTCCAAGCAAAATAAACTGCAGGCTCTGTATTTTTAGATATGCCATCTGATCACAGCTAGTCATATATCAGTCCCAGTACTGTGAGTCAAGATGCTGAGCTCCACTGCTGAACTCCCTTGGGCAAGAACTAGTGCCTTGAGCCATCCTGAGTGTATTAATAAATCAGTGTCTTTAAAATAATCATGCACTTTCCTAGGTAAGCTGCTCACCAGGAAACATACCATTGGGATTTACTACTGCTAGTGTCTTAGTAGCTCTGATTCTCTGGATGAACTGAATACTGCTGTGAGTGGGAGATGAACAGTCCTGGTATGAGACAGACCTAATCTAAGCAGAGGCCAGAGGCAGCACGACTCCCCTTCCTTTCCCTCTCCCACCAGTGGCTCTGATTCCTGATGTCTGCCCCATGCTATTTCAGTCCTGGGTATCCTCCAAGGCAGCTTCTGGTCAGAGTGAACTTTATGATAGCTTCATGCAACAGTGGGATGTGACAACCGTCTCTCTTTGTGCTGCTGACCTGAATCTGCGTTGCTGAGACACAGGTGGGAAATGCATATACACTACTCCCAACATTGTCAAACTCCTTTGTGGGTGGTGGGAGAAGGGGTAGCTTGGGGGCAGTGATTTTCCCTGGGCTGTGCCTTGTACAACCCTGCCCTGTGTAATCCTGCTCCACAACTCAGCCCTGGACCCCTTCAGAAAGTATCTGCTCAACCTGCCTTGCACAACAGTGCACAAATGCGGAGTTATTGGTGTATTATAAATCTCTGTCCCTCACTGGCTTGCTCCAGCCTTTACAAGTCTGTGTCTCTAACACCAGCGCAGCCTGGAGACAATTTGGTCTGTGTTTGATCAAAGCAGCGGCAAGCCTTGAAGCTGGTGTGTGAAAAATGGGCTGCTTGTTCCTGAAAGTTTATTTGTTGAGCTATTTCATCACTCTAATGACAATCAATTTGTCTGCATAATTGGTAGCTGGAGACAGCATAACACAGCTTGGCAGCTTGGATTTTTCTCAGAGATGTATTGCTTGGCATATTCAACCAGGGCAAAAGGAGCCAGCCTGGCTGCTGGGGAGCTGCAACTCTGCGAGTGCCAAGCAGGTGAAACCTGGCATGACAACCCAGCTTTCTCTCTCCATCCTACCAAAAACAGACCCTTGGGATGAGGATGAAATTGCACCTGGCTAAATGTCCCCCTAACAAGCCTGCTAACGCATTGGCCTCCCCACTGAGATGCATAAAGACAAGCCAGACCATGCCGGTTATAGGGGAAGGTGCGCTCCGCATGTTCAGTCTGCGCTGCCCTTTGGCCAGCTCCTGGAGAGTGGGCAGACCAGCAAGATGGTGCTCATACACCCCACGGAGGGAAGAGACTGGTTGCACAATAGTGGTTCTGTTTGGTGAAGGTCTGTGCCCACCACTCTGCCACATAAGCCATTTACCAGCTATCTCCTGTCCTCCACACTCGCATGCTAGAAACTCTCTTCATGTCATACAAGAAGCTGGTTGCCCTGCTAAGCCTGCCTCAGTGTTGTCTTGTGCTATGCCCAGGTACTCACTTTAGTACATCCTTCTGCGTTCATCACTCTGAGAAGACCCTAGTGGGTTACGAATGCCTGCTGTGGTCTCTCTGTGGGTCCGTGTGCTCGGAGGTCGGTGCCATTTCACCTTGTTAATGCCTACCTGTGGCAAATGAGCTACACTAATGTAGGTCTTTGCAGCTCTTTGTAGCTCTGGATGAAACATAATTTCAGGAAACCTCCACAGCATCCCAACCTCATCCACAAGGCCAAATCCTGCTTGTGATCACTATGAGGTAGCTCCCCAAAGAGACCCAAATTTATCTCTCCAGGTGTCCCATAGAGAGGGCTGACAACCTCAGTATGTGCAAGGATGGGGAGCTGTCTACTGGACCACTACACTGGGATCCATATCTCACATTTTTTAGCCTTAGGGGCATTTCCCAGAGCCTCATCTTTTTGACAGGTATTTGTAGAGAAGGTGGCTGGAGCCATGAAGAAGATGGGACATTTGACGGTAAATCTTTTTGCACCAATGTGGAAGAAGTCATCCTTTCTGTTGTGTGGTAATGGTTCTAGTGATGCTTTTCAGGCTGTGATAGATGACACGCACATCTTTTATGGATTATGTATAAGAGGTAATAAAGAATTCACTTCCTCTGTGTCTATACACTAATGGCGTATTGATTCCAGTAAATATCATGATGAGATTGAACAGCAACATCCCTGGTTAGTGTCATCCTGATGGGTGACATCATTTCTTTGGGTGTCACAGGCAAGTCCCATCTGACCCTCACAGCTTTACTGATCCACTTTGCTCTGGCCCTGGGTTTCACTTTTCTATTCCCCTGATTCACTCTTCACCTCAGCAGAACTACTTCTGTCTCTGGACTTTGTCATGCTTTGCTGGATTCTGTTGTGCCTCTCTAGGACTTACTGGATGGGAAGTGTTTCTCTGCTAAGCCATCAATAGGATTTGCTCAGATATCCATAATCAGTTGTTTTGAGCGGAAGCAAAATTCACAGCTAAAATCTACAAATTAAAATGCCAGTATGAAAACGAGAGGAGAAGTAAAAGAGAGAGAGTAAAAAGGGACGGCAGGGTCCTTACAATATTTAGAGATGGGCTTGTTAAGAAGCAGAAGACATGCCTCAGAAGGGGCTGTGGACTTTACCTTAGGTGTCACAGGAGGTTCACTAACGTGCACATTTAGGTAACACACTGTCTTACCTCCCCCTAAACCTAGCAACTGAGCATGTATAGAAACCTGCTCTAACAGTCCATGGTGTAAAGGAAAGTCCAAATAATGTGTGCTTTGTGTGTTTGTTAGAGTGTTGGTCTCATGGGGGATTTTTTGACTCTCACTTTAAAAAGGGCTCAGGAATTTGGATGTCTCTGTTTTTAGATGGCAGGACTCACATGTGCTTAAAGGGTGAGGTTTCCCTGAACGTGCTGACCACCTGCCTGCCAAACATCCCTGTTTATGTGTCACTGGCCTGTTAAAATGAGAACAGCCAAAATCCCACAGCCCTTCTGACAAGTTGGAGAGCAAGGTTTGGTCTTCCCCCCTGAAAGGGGATGTAGGGGCAGGACAGTTCGCATCCCTGTGGGAACCACGTCATCCCCAGGGCATGATGCACGTAAAGGGGAGCAGAGCTGCGTCGGTGTTGTACGTGCGTGTGGTGGGATTTATTGCTCTGTTCAGCAGCCTCCTCTGTTCTGCTTGCTCTGCCTCCAGGAGAACGTGCTGTGAGAGACATTTCATGTACAATTCCTTCCTTGGCCTTTGCCTCCTTCGAAACAGGGGAAGGAAGACTTGTAGGGTGCTTTTGGCACCTTTACGCTCTGCGGGGAGGGAAGAAATGGCTCCCTGTCTGTGTTTTATCTCAACGCACTGGGGATGTGAGGAAGGCGGCTTGAGCAGAGGGAAGAAAAATGCACCAAAATCGATTGATTAATAAAGTAGCTGCTCAGTTGCATTGCTAAATTGCCATGTGTCCTTGTAAGAAAGGAGTGGGGAAGAAGGGGATTTTCTTTCTAATTTTGGATTGGCAGAGATTTCTGTGCATGAAGGAGATAGCTTCATAGTAAAGAGGTTTCCACCAAAGGCAGGCTTCTGCCCTCATTTGTGCCAGTAGATGCTACAACGTGGAGGTGGTGGGCATTTCTGCACCCTTTTTTCTATGGCTGCCCAACATTCCCCAAATCAGGGAGGGATTTACAGAGCTAGATGAGATGCAGCACTACATCTAATCATGGGCGACAGACACATTTTCCCTGGTGGTTTTCAATTGGGACTGTCACGCGTATGTAATAGGGATTAAACTTGTATGCCCACTCTCTTTTATTTCTGAATGGGGGAGTTTTAACTTTGCTAAAGGAGCTGCCATTTCAGGAAAAGGGTTGGCTTTTTGCTGAAGAAGAGAAATTGGCCCTGGCATGTGAGAAATGTTAGAAGAAAAGGTGCCTGATGTTACCAAAACACAGCTGAAACGAGTCCGAAGAGCCACATTGCCAATTCATCATGCTGCCACTGAGTATAGTTTATGTAAATGATGGGAGATGCTCTCAATGTGATGCACTGTGGTCAGACACGTCTCAGTTAGCAGCAACTTGCCGATGGAGCTACTAGGGCTATTCGTCCCTCTCACCCACCCCAGCTCTGGCCCAGCCGCTTCCCCCATCCACATGGCACCCAAAATAAGGACATGTCCATACCATTTCCCTGGGGAAAGTTTTCTGCTTCATAACTCTATATTAGAAAGTTAATTTTGAGCCCTCTCAGGCCACTTTTTGATGGCCTGAGTCTAAAAGCCTTGTGTCTAGCTCTGCATCTCTATACAGGGACACTTGCAGGATGCCTATGTCTATATGTAGCTGGACTTGACAGAAGTAGTCAGTATATGGAGATATACCAGAAATACTCAAGTTTTCAAGCACAGTCCCTCAGCTGGCTCTGCTGCAGCCTGCTTTTTACACACAGACATTTGTGTGTCCTCACATGCGTGTCACTGTCTCAGATAATGGACCAGCACAAATGCACCTGGGCATCCAAATGGATCAGTTCAGTATCCAGAAAAACTCACGTTTCCCTCCATCAGATGTTCTCTTCCTTTGCACCAGCCTTAAATTCCCCGACCCTCCTCTACCCCTGCAGCACCCAGCATAGGAGACTCTCCTGTCCGGAGCTGTTCCCACCCACGTGGAGCCAGACCGCATCCAAACGCACGTGCTTTGCTCTCGACCTGGCTTGCGAGGACTCCTATCCCCATCCGCATGCTTCCAAACTCTCAGCCCAGCCGGGACCAGAGCACACTGCCTCCCTGAGCTGCAGCTGGTGAATCTCCCTCCCTCTCCCCCCTCGCTCCCAGCCCGAAGCATGCTGCAGCCAGTACTTACACAGTCTGAATGAGAAAGCTCAGCTGCTGATCCCTGAGCCTGCTCCCAGATTCCTCGACCGAGCGACTGTGCGCTCGCTCCCCAGTGCTCAGCCCGACCCAGTGATGATACAGGAACCAGACCTCTTTGGTTTATTTTTACATTGACGTCAGTGTCTTTTCTAACCTCCGCGGCTCGTTTTGGTAAAAGGATGTCTTCAGGGTGGAGGGGAGGGATCGGAAAGGCAGAGGAGTGAGGATGAGCTGGAGATGAGTTTTTGTGATGTGCGCAGCCAGTTGTGGGAGGTTTTAGGGGCTAATGCTGAAAAAAGGGGTGCTTATGGAGCCCACATTGACCCTGGGTGTAGATCATCACCTGGATGTGGGTACGTTGGAGGCCTGACCCTCACATCTGCATGGAGAGCTGCTTTCCCACCCGTACCAGCAGCCTGACTGGGAGCACAAGCCCTGCCTTCTGCAACCTTTGGTGGTTGGTTGTACCTGGATGCTGGTTCAAGGGGAGAGGGAATGTTGAGGGACCGAGGGAGGTCTAGTGCCCCTACACAATGCCACGTGGACACAGCTGCCCAGTTGTGCTGCCTCTGTGCCCAGGCCAGGGCCAGTGTCTGTCTCCAAGGGAACAAAGAGATACCAATTTGAGCTGCTTTTACCATCTCAAAGGATGGCCTTAAAGACATGGGCTCCATGTGCCATGCAGTTGTAGCTAAGCATGCACCTGACTATGCCTCTCTGTGCATACAGATCAGCCTTTTACAGGCTTACAGGTCACAGCATCTAGTGTTCAGAGTCAAAGACCTGAATAACTCACCTCTCCCTGGACCCTTGTAAGGTTGGAGAGTACTTGTCTCCTGTGGAGATCCTGCTCTGTCAGGTTAAGACTCAGATTTTATCCCAGGATTTTTGCTGCGTGATGTGCATATACATCCCCCAGCCCTATGCACCCACTGTGCAGTGGACGTGTGCATGGACACGTTCTCAGGGCATGTAAAGGGTTGATGCTTGTAAGGGATTTGGAGAACACAGTCAGAAAGTGGAACCTGTGAGTGCGGTCATTAACGCTGAATTATTCACAGCAGATTAATCACACCTATGTTTAGGGCTTCTTTCTGGCTGGGAGCAAAGCCAGATTTCTTTGCATAGCCAAAAAACTTCCAGGAATTCCAACGTAAGACTTTCATGCCCTAAATGCTGATAGTTTTCTATTAGGTTCATGACTACTCATTCACTTGGGTAGTGTGATGCAAACACTTGAGTACTTGGATCTTACAGCTGCAGGTAAGGGTAAATATGGAGCTTGCCTCAGTGCTGTTGCACAACCGCAATTAAACCTCTCTCTGGGTCATGGATCACTTTTCTATGATGCATTTGTCCAGCTCTTAACACAACTGGTCTGTCATCTGTTATTAGACCATCTGTATGATACCTTGATGCGAACCATTCATTGTAAGCTCTTAGGAACAAGCATGAATCCAGGCACCAACGCTCATAAAGAGCCCCAACCACTTGGTGACATCAATATAATTGGGTTGGTTGACCCTTGGAATCTGTGGTAATAAAACCTTGCAGGGAGCAAGGATTATTGACAAGGAAGCATCATCTGGCACCACCTGAACGATTGGGCTGTACTGCTTTATTTGAAAACCAGTAGTGAGAAAATAGTTTTTGACCCCAGTGTACCATCACTGCAGAGAAGGAGACACAGGAAGGGAAATCTGTTAGGTTGTTCAGCACATCCATGGTGGAGCCAAGTAATAAGTCCAATTTCTTGGCCATTGGATCACACACTCTCCGTCATAAATAATGCTAAAGTCTCAAAGATTCCCAGTGTCCTTGTCAGAACCAATACATTGTTCATGGCTGAGGAAAAACAGAGTCTTATAAAAACCAGAAAAAGAGGTCCTTGTAAATCACCATGTCTATACTTAGAAATGTGTTAAACCTTCTAAGCTCCATTTCAGAGCACATAAATTTTTTTTTCTTTTTCCAAGTTGAAAAATCTATCCAAAGGTCAGTCAGAAACAGGAATAAAACTGTCTTTGAAATCTCAAGCTGCTGTAATAGCATTTTTGGCAGTGAATGATAAACTTGAACAGTTGAGGTTTACATGGCAGATGAGGCGAACATGTATTTGTCTATACGTTAGATGACCCAGCACTGGCCCTTTTTCATTTCTTCTCCCAACCTATCAGACTATTTATAGATTTTTACTACAAATGGACCTCCTGGACAGGAGAAGGCAGACCAACTAGTTCTGAAGAAGCCATCACAGTGGAGATGTGCTCATAAGCCATCATTCTTGGGCAGGAGTCCCATTTTAGTGATAACCTCCCAGATAGCAGGAATATTAACTCTTCATTTACCTGGTAGGGATTTTTTGCAGCCTTTCACAGCTTTTGGAGGGTGTTAAGGGTTGTTCAGGGAGATCTTATGATCATGAAGGTGTTGGATTGAAAGACAATTGTGGCATATCCTGGCTAGGGCTCTCAGAGACGTCTGGAGAATGAGGTCTACTAGCCACTACACAGACTACACCTGGCTGAAGGGACTTAAAAGCCATGTATTCAGAGCTCTCAGTTTGAATGATAAGTATATACAGGGTCTGATTTTTCTGAAATATCTTAATGTTCATTAGAGCGGGGACTGCCATGGCATCTATTCCATGACCCTGGCTATGTAGCTGCACAGTCATGTGCTCTGTCTGTACAAGGAGTCTAGTGGAAACTGGAAGATCCTCTACAGAGATGAATACGAGGCCCTCATCCCTGGCTATTTTAACTTGGTAACTGAGAGTCAGGTGATGTGGATTTGAACTCCCCTGTATGTAGGAGGGACTTTAACTGGGAGATTTGCAGTGAGAAAAAGAGTTGTCTCCCTATTTTGAGTGAGTTTCCAAGCTATTGGATAAAAAAAAAATGTGAATAAGCAGGTCTTCATCCTTGGGTTGCTTTTATGTAAGGCTGGTGGTGCTGAGGTGCCTCCTGGGCTGAACTGCCACTGATCGCAGCAAGGCTCAATGGTGAGATGGGTCTGGTGGGCAGAACAGATCTGAAAACACTGGTACTTCTAGGCTCAAGCAGGTATCTTCAAGCTCCCAGTGAAAAAGAAAAAAAAAACCCTAGGTACGCTGGACTCTTCAGGCTCCAGAGTAGCTGGTGGATGAGAGGTTTAGGACCACAGTTTTAGACATCTGTGCTTGAGGTGGGAGATAGGGAGGCTGTAGGATCTCAAACCCTCCATGACAATGAGGTCCCACAGATCCTCTGCTGGGTGGCTGCAGCCTGTGGGATGTTTTCTTCTTCAAAGCTGAATGGCAGCCCTCCAGGCCCTGCAGGGTAGACTTGGCTGCTCCTTGCCTTTAGGATATTCTGGTGCGTATTCAGCTGTTCATGGCTTCAAGCGAGATCCTCCTTTCACCAGCTTCCCCCTTCTGCCAGGACAGAGACCCCAAGCAGTGTCAGATTTATAAGGCTTCGAGCTGCTGGGGAGTCTTTTTAGGTACTTAGATGAGCTGATGCACTGGCTTTCCAAGCCCACACTGTGTAGAGGAGCACAGAGGAGCTGGGACAGTCTAGATGTCAGCTTGACGCATATCTGAGGAGCTTTCTAGGGTGGAAGAAAATATACCCTGCAGTTCCCAGTCCTGGAAGTGAAGATGGTGCTTGGAGGCTGCAGGAGCATGGCTCTGTGCTTTGAAGACCTGAACATCCAAGGTATCCTGGGGAGAGCGAGAACAGAGTGGGATCTCTCTGCTCCAACAGCTGCTTCCAAACCACCTCTGCAGGCAGGCAAATCTGCATCTCTCCAGAAACAATGGAGGACTCTCAAAAAGCAAACATGCAGAGGTGGAGTCCGACAAGGGTTTAGCACTTCATGCTGCCAAAAAAAATCCCTCTCACCCAGCATGGGAAGGCATACGACTCTCAGACTCCTTGTGAGCACGGTGGGAGGAGTTCTTTGCTGCAGTAGCATTTACGAAAGACATCTCTTTCCCAGCCAGCCTGCTGTGTCCTTCTGCAGAGCCAAACCGGGCTGTCAGAGGCAACGGTAGCAGAGCCAGCTGTGGTGCACGGGACCTTGTGGTCATGTCCCCATGGCTGATCCCCCCAGCTGCATGCCTGCAGCTAGCTCTGCCTGGCACCAGCAGTTCTGCACCCAAGTGCATTTCATGGCACAGGTCTAAATGCCTTGGCTTAGAGGAGGAAGCAGAGAAGAAAAGCTTAGGGCTGGACTCAAGCTGTCTATTTGAAGGTTTCTAGTCCCACTTGAGATGCTGAAGCATAGCCACTGAGTTCCCAGGTCTCCAGCAGGACCTGTGTCTTGTCTCCCAGCCCTGTGAGGAGTGAACATTTTGCTGAAGCATCTCAGACCTGACTAGACATCTGACCCTGTCATAGCACAGACAGCTGGATTCAGTCTGATGTGAAGACTCCTAAATGTTGGTGTTTTCCTGTCCTCTGGGTCTCCAGGTTCCTGCTGCAGTCACTGGACATCTTGTCAATACTGTTGTGTAGACTAGATAGAGACTCAGTCACAAGCCAGAAGGTTCTCAAGTCTGTTGCCTACAGGCAGATGCCATTTTAGAGGTGCTAACTTGGTCTCTGCTTGCTATTCTTTAATTGCATGGGTGCCCTCATGCCTTGACTGAGTGGCAAAGGACAACTCCAATGGCTCAAGGTGCCACCAAGTGCACAACCAAACTGAGCTGCAGCACCCTCTCCCAAGCTAGGTGGCCAGTGGTCTTGTCACTTGGCCAACTGATCAATTGAGGGATGAAACAGATCTGATTTCAGCCTCTTTCACCTTCATTTAAGCCCTTGAGCAATGTGTTATCTGTGTGATTGGTGGGGTGTGTGTTGGCAGGAGGGAAGGCAAGAGAAACTGCTGGAGGGCCTTTAGCTGCAATGTTGCCCCAAATATTAGCCCCGTAGGGAAGACTTCATGGCAAAGTTACAGGCATAAGGAACCGAAGCAGACAACGAGTGGATTTGTCCATGAAGATGTTTCGACACTGTCCAGGGTAAATAACAGCTGGGCTCTTACAGCACTCCCATGGTGTACTAACCATCCAGGGCCTCACTTCTGTGTTTTCAAAGATGTTTTATTTCCTCTTGCCTTGCAAAAGCAGCTTCTTGTGAATGAGAGCTGGTCCATCAATGAGGAAACAATGGCTCATAAAGACATCATGGTTCATTTAGGGCCCTGCCAGGGGTTATTAGTTCTCCCAGTGCACTTGCGCCCGAGTTGAAGGTTGCATTCAGAGGTTGTGTTTTCCTTGCTTTGCTGCTCACAGATTTCTGTGCAAGGGGCTTCAGGGTAAGGATGGGGGGAGCCCAGTCTGAGTTCATTTTGCTAAGAGCTTTTCCTTTCCCTCCTTTCCCATTTTGCAGAAATTTAGGTATCAGACCAGACCCAGGCAAATACGAAACCATGTCCAAAGGGTTTACTTACAAAATGAGGATGTAGCAGCAGTGACCTGGATATTTTTTTCGCTTGCTCAGTGATGAAATGAAGAAGCAGATTGCAAACAACCTCTCCTCGAAGAAATAAACCTGTGATCTGAGCAAATCTCCAGGAGTCTTTACTCTCTATCTACAAAAACATTTTGCTATATGAACATACAGGACTGCAACATCACTAAACAGCATATATGGTGGAGCAGCCTGGTCTTGTGCGCTGTCTGGCTGTGTAAGGGCACGTCTCCTGCTTTCTTTTGTGTAGGAATATGCATTCCCTCCTTTCTAGGATTGCCACAGTAAACAGAGCCCTGAGAAATCACCCTTCTAACACCAATAAAATCTGTTATTTTAAATTTTTTAAAGCAGTGTGTTTTGGAGCTATTTCTGGGAGCTCTGTCCTGTGTAAAATTCCATGCCCATTTCAAATACTCTTACTACATTTCTTCCATCATCTTGCTCTTCCATTTTGGCTAAAATTAAGATTAAAAATAAAAATGAAAACCGAACAACAATGTCCTATACTGCCCAAAGTGTCTCAGACAAACTGGCAAAGCACAGCAATTTTAAGGCTCAGTGGCCCATCCTTCAGAGTCCTTAAGGCTTAACTTTCCGTTAGTCAACAGGACAACTCATATAGGTCCTATATGATCCACATATAGGTCCAATTAGTCAGAGAAGGACACACATAACTAACTGCCTGATTTGCAAATGGCAGATCATCTGGTACTTGGGAATTTTCCATGGTTTAACCTTTGATGGAGGAGGTCAGGTTCTTGAGGGAACCACCTGCTCCTGTCCTTGAAGTGCAACGGGACGGGTGCCCTGCAGTATAGCAGCAATGCCAACACCAACTGGGCTGGTGTGCAGAGCTGTTCCCAGCCTTGACGAGAGTTAGCATAAGCTGTGTACCATGGGAACACCAGTTTGATGCAAAACTGGCCATTTGCACACTTGCACCTTGGCTACTTAAAGTGAGTTTGACAAGTAAATGCATTTCATATGTGGGTATGTAATCAGTGCTGATCATCTCTAGTAATACATGAACTTCGACATTAGAGGGATTTATCTATCCCAGAGCAGAAAAGGGAGGAAAAAATAGCTATTCCTTTTAATTTCCAGCTTCACTGATTCAAGCGCTGCCTGCCCTGCTCTCATTAACTGTGTCCTGGCTGTCTCTTGGCCAGTTTGTTATGAGTGTGTAGTGAACTCAGAGATTTCTGTCTGGAATGAGCTGAGATGTTTTGAAAGAAAATAACACATTTGTTTTATGTGAAGTAGTATACTCAATGGAGGAATAGCCAGGCCTTTATTGTGCCAAAGTCAGCCTGCTGATGTTAGGTAGACTTCTAGGCAATCTCACCTTGTTGATGAGTAACAATGTAAACAGTTTGAACATTAATGATGCAATCAAAGGAGTAAATCTTTTGTAGCTAATTCTCCTATTGAAATTGGTACGAATTTTGTCTTTGAGTCCTTTGGCTTCTAAGTAGGACCTTCAACACGAATTATGGTAGGCAATGTGTCATGCACTGTGACATGAATACAAGAGCTGTCACAGGATTTTATGTGTCTTTACACAAGACGTAGTAGCTTTTCCTTGGCTTCTCCAGAACAGTAATTTTTGGGTAAAAGAATTTCCCAAAACAATTTGTGAAAAAACAACCAAACCAACCCTGAGCTGGAGTTCAAATGATTTTTATTCGTCTTCTGCATAAACATCAGGTTGCTCATGGTTAGAGTGCTCCTCCTCCCGTGAGCAAGGTTATCCATATCTAATGAGTGGCCTTGTCTACACCCAGATCAGGAGGTGCCAGGAACCTGCCTTGGAAAGGAAGTTTTCTGGGTTGTCCCTGAACTACAATTTAAAATGGTCTGTCAAGCTCTTGTATGCCAAACCATTAACATGCAATGTCGTATGCGCAAGTGACACGCTCCTAGAGACAAATTCACTTTTGAACCTGATTCTGAATCATGCAAAGTTTCCTCTGATGCTGCAAAGGAGCCTAAAAGAGGATGCATATGTAGGTTTTTTTCATGTCTGCTCTGGCTTGGAGCAAATAAAGATATGAACAGACAAGGTCAAAAGGATCTGGTAGTAGTGCCAAAGTTACCACTTCCAGGTGACGGTTCTCCAGGCTGGAGACCACATCCTCCAGAGAAAGCCTGGCAGAACCCACTTTTTCTGGCTTTTGAGCTGAGCTGCAGGACCTTGCACTGAAATGGATGGGGCAGGTTGCCACGAGAGGCTGTTATGTGGGAACACCTTGCAGAAGGTGGTGACAAACATCCACCCTCTCTGAAATTGCATCTGTTGTCTATGGGTGAGAAGGAGTCATGCCTGAGGATGAGGCACTGTTGGTTTCCTCTGCTTTGGTCAGAGCTCCGCAGTCATTACACCCTCTCCTTTCACCCAGCCATGTATTTCTCCTGCCCTACCTGCACTAGGCAAATGCTGGAGTCACTTTCTGGGCTCCTTTCACCCAGCCATGTATTTCTCCTGTCCTACCTGCACTAGGCAAATGCTGGAGTCGCTTTCTGGCAACTGACTCAGAGAAGTGACGTGAAAGGGTCTTGGAAAAATGAAACATTGCTTAATCCCATGCTGGACCAGTTCTCTGACCAACCTTTCTGCACAAAAGGAGCACAGAAGCTCATGTGTGCTAGGAAGGTCATGGCAGATGATGCAGGACTTGTCCTTACTGCAACAGCATGGACTTAGCGTTGGTTGGAGATGACCACAATGCTACACTCAGTCAGTTGTTGGTAAGGACACAGTCCCAAGAGTCATTACCTTTCTAAGCTCAGAGAATGCTTCTTTTCTGATGTGCACTTGGCCTCTAACATCACCATCTGCACCGTTGTACCAGCCTGTTGGTGGGGCTGTGTTGTGTAAGCTTGGTTGATCTGCACTAAAGAGAAAGTGCCAGCTCCCTCCACCTACTTACAGAACAGGTGGCATCCATCAAACTGCCTTCAGCCTCAAGCCCATCAAGAAGATGTATTAACTCAAAAGGAAGCAGTAAAATGTTTAAGGAATAGCTAGTTCATTGGTATATTTTATAGCTTGTTAATTTGCATTCCATGAAGCCTTTCTGTGTGCTTGAGCAATGCGACCAAGGTCTTTCCTTTAGGAGTTTACTAGAAACAGGCACACATTTCATTCCTGGAAGTGATTACAGGCCTGTTATTGATTTGTTCCTATTGACAGCTTTGGGAGCTTTTGGCAAAGGACAGTGCATGTAAACAACGGGAGAAAGAAGTAGATCTCAGCAACATATTGTTTTGCTTCCATGCACCCAATGGCTGTGTGGGCCACAGATTAATGGGAAAGTGATGTTACTTATCTTTGGCTGCCAGCACAGCTCTGAGGCAAAGCCATATCAGGCATAGATGAACAAATGCGGGTTGTGTGGCCTCTCTGTGCTGTTACCAGAAATGGCTTCTGGTTCTTCCAAGGTTACTTCTGACCCCTTTGGGTGGGACACAATGACATAAGCGTACCCTCCCATTTAGATTGTATTTGTTATGACCTGCTTTTTATGTCTTCTGACTATGAACTATTCTGACACCACATTATTTGGAAAGAGTCTGTATTTGTAAGTGATGTTCTGATCTGCTTTGTTCTTAGTTTCAGTTCATTACTCAGTCAAAAGGACTTCTAAATCTCCTTCCAAGATATTCTTGCTCTTAAAAGTGCTACAACTACACCTGCGATCCCTGCCTATGATAATTTAGTAAATGCATCTGGCAAGTGAACTGGCAGGTCCCCTTCAAGCAGCTGCGTTCTTGGCAGCTCCTCAAGGCAAGACCACCTGAAGAAATGCATCTGTCATCCAAGAGGTGGGCATGTGTGTGGGGATGTGGATGGACTGGCATGGAATAGCTTGCTAGGTCGAACCATACTCATGTGGGCTTTATCTAAACTCACCTTCCCTCCTGAAGGGCAGAAACTACAGGCAATTTCTTTTTGTTGTGAGATTTCTGTTGTTCTTCTGAAGAGTCAGCCAGCCTGCAGTGGACAGGAATTGTGTGGCATCTTCTGCCAGCCCTGGGCAGGAGGACGTGCACATGGTAGAGCTAGAGGGAAGTTTTTCAGAGCAAGGAAAATCTCTGGAGACCTTCACCTGAAACCAGACTGGAAAGACCAAATGCTGGATGCACAGAATCTGAGCAGCTGCTGGATTGCCTTTTGAACAGGGACAGAAGACAGCAGGGACTGAGGTACAACCTTTCCCAAGGTGCCTGCAAGGGCAGATGTGGGCTCAGTGGAAGAGGAGACAGTCTAGGGGGATAACCGAGTGTGGAGCCTGGTGGTGCTGGGTGTGTTTGCAGCAGAACCATCTCACCCTAGTCCTTTCCAGGTATCCCTGCTGCTCTTCCCCTCTCCCTTCTACAGGGTGCCTCTAGTAATTTACCAGGCCTGATGTTAGGAGAAGACACATTAACATGGCTGCATGACCAGTGAGTGAGATCCTACCCATCTGAGAGTGTGCAGATGAGGAACCTGCTTACTCCAAGGGAGGATGGAAGGAAGCAGTGACTACATGTGGCTTGATGCTTATTGTCTCCTCTCCTGGCTTTGGTGGTTCAGCAAAGATGAGGTTTTTTCACTCAGCTTTCTCCAGAGCCTAGAAAACAGCATGATCATGGGGATGTCTGTGGAAAGGAGACTGTGACGTTCTCAGCTCTAGGCTGTGCTTGCACTGGATGTGCTGTATATTTGACTGGGTTTTGATCAATGCATTTACTGCAGAGTCCTGCTGCAAGGGCAGCACACCAAGTACTTGAGTCACCATTTGCTTTGGTTTTTATGGGGTCCCTGTCCAGTAGAGTTGGGGTGCTTGGCTAGGCTGAGGTCATCTCCTGAGGCAGTCAGATACTGCAGAGAAGTGCAAACCCCTTCATTTCACATGTGGAAAATGGAATTCTGTGGAGGGCAAACAACTAGCCAGTCCCAAATCACACGTCTGTATCTGCCTTCCACAGATAAAGTCCTCTTCTCTGAAGGTGGCCAAGTGTGGTGCGTGTTGCCTTCTCCCCCCATCTATCAATCCTGCTCTGGCCTGAAGCAAGACTGATAACCTTTTCTAAAGTACGAAAGGGAACAATCTGAATTGCTTGAGGATGAGTCAGGTTTGGATGGCTTCCCCACAGCCAGGCTTGGCAGCTGGCCTAGCACCCTTGCAAAAGGATTAACCAGTTCTATCCGATCACAGATAGTGGGGGAAAAGCTCTTCTCAGAGTGGATTGTGTTTCCAAACTGAAGCCAACCATGTTTTGCACAGCTGAAGGTATTTGGCGGAGGCACATCAGATGCCAAGTGCAATGTCCCTGGCAGTTTCATTCGTGCATGGGGGTCCATGTGCTTGAAGATAAGGCTGGGGTGAAGGGGGCTATGACAGTGGTTTGGGGGAGCTTTGGGTAAGCTGTTTTCTGTGATTTCCCTCCTCATCCCTTGTCTGTGCATTTTCCACCAACAACAGCTGTGACTTCTGGCCCTCTCCTCTGAGGTCAGTGAGAATTTTGCTATGGACACCAAGGGAAGGAAGACCTGCCCATTTCCAGACTCTGAACAACCAGGTGTCGCAAACTGAACCTACAAATCAGATGGAGATGCTGGGTTTGGGCATATGAGAAGATGGTCAGGCATGGTTGGGCTCCAGTTCCCTAAACAGCGGCATTTAGTGATCTTTGAGATGCCCTTGGGAATATTGCCTGATCGATTGGTTCAGAAGGTCATGGACCTCCTGTAGCACCTGGAGGATCAAAACTTCCATCCCCAGATGGACCTCTCGGACACTCTGGTATGAGACACTTTTGGAGCTTGGAGCTTGCCTAGGTTGTAGGATGGAGAGCAGTGGCACAGGTAGAGGAAGACAGTGGTTTTGACATGGAAAGTAGATTTTTGGCCCATTTGTGAAGGCTGAACTAATGCACAGGCTCATTGTCTGAGACTGGGTGTCCTGAGGTCTCAGCATGTCTCTCCTGGTCATTCCCTGTAGCTCTGTTAGGGAATCCGGGGCAGGATACTCTTATTTTCCATGGGTAGGGGTTCTATTTGGGGAATGCCAGATGTATCTTTTCAGTATGTAATGTCCTTCAGCTTAACACCCCTTCTGACTGGAATGCAAATACTAGACGCTCACATCATGGATCAGTACTTGTTCATTGGACTCCTCTTTTCTCGCTTCTGCCTTCAAAGGGAATGAACCTCTGGTTTTAAAGACAGACTTCCAGGACCTGTGTCAGGTAGGATCAGCAACAAACCCAAGCTACAAAACCTGCTCTTCCCCACTCAACCCTTGCTGTGTAATTTCCGTGATCCCTATACCCATGAAACCCTTTGGCCACGTGGGTGGGAATTCATCTCAGCAGCTCCAAGGTGGGATTCAGCTCTGGATGGAGACCCAGATATGTAGGAGTCTCCATGTCCATGTATCCATATGCACTAGGTGTTTGAGCTCTGTTATACCTTGTGGAGAGCTAGTTAACAGAGGCAAGCCAGAAAGGTCTTGATTCAGTTGCAAATGTGCAGGCTTCAAGCACTTCGTGAGGGATCCTCTCCAGCATCTCACTTGGCCTCCAGCTGCTCATAGGGCATGGGTTTTCCAAAGCCCTGCTGCATGTTGCCCTGAACTTTACACCTCTCTAAAACGTTCCCATCCCCAAGAAGCAGCAAAAGAACCCCCACTAGGTCTCTCCAACTTTCCTCCAGCTGCAAGAAGCAAAGGGACAGCACAGCCTGATCCACTTGTCCACCCCTTTCCCCAGATCTTCCAAGCGTACACTGTAGCCTGTCCTTCTGCGGTGCTTCGTGACACCAGTTTCTCCGAAGGCAGCACAACCGCAGGGCAGAGGCGAGGCACATTCCTGATAGGACCAAGATAGCTTTTTCCCATAGCTCCCAGGCAGTGGGAACGGGGCGCTTTTTCAAAGGACTGCTGTGCCTAAAGTTAAAATAACAGGAGGAACAGAGTGGGAGATCCAAGCTGGATTACAGTATTTGGGACTCGATTCCTTCAAATTAAAAGAGAAAGGAGAAGATGACAAAAGGATGCACTTGGGGAGCTTCCAAAATACTTCTGGGACCACTTTCGTATCTCTTTGGTCTCACAGGACCACAGGAATAAATTTGCCTGATTCCAGCATGTATATACAATCTGAGCTGCAGCTTTGTTTTTATTAACAGGGATTACACAGGCCTGTGGTTTTGTTGTTGTTTCCAAAAGATTTCTCCTGCTGTTGGGGTAGATGAGTCCTTCTTCCTACCCCCCCGATGGAAGAACAATATTGATATAAGGTCTAAAGCACTTAAAATCAGATGGGCTGAGTGTTTTTTTACAGCTTCGAAGCTCCGATATGGCTTTGTCCCTCTGTTGTTTCCACAAGTTTACAAGCCATGGAAAATCTTGTCTGTTTTCAACTTATAAATCTCCATTGGCTACAAAATTACCTCTCATGAGAAAATAAATAGATGAGTACTCTGGGGTCACTATGGTGTTGTAGGTGACAATCTTTGAAGCTTTCACAATGGAGCCCATGCTGCATGTAGAGAAGGAAAGGGGAAAATCTCTCTGTATTATTTTAGAGCTATATCTTGAAAAACAGGAACTTATGCCAGGACAGTTTATTTTGGTTAAAGCCAAGTTGTGCTGCAATTCCCCTGAGGCGAGACTGAACTTGAGGGCATGGAGCAGGAGAGAGACATGCTTGGGGGGAGACTCTTTAATCAATGCTGAATGATTGTTGATGCTTAGGAGCATCAGCAACAGGGTTGGATCAGATGGAAAATGTTATCTCCTCCGTGCATGTCCAGATGGCTATAGGCAATGAGGAACACTGGGGACTTAAGTCACAGCTGACCTCACCTTGTCTAACATCTTGATGTTACTGGAGGTCAGCCTTGGTGCTGTTTTGGCTTCATCTGTCCACCATGGCTGGAGCTGAGAGCATGCACAGGCTATACTGACACCAGCAAATTATACAGGAGCATCCCAGGGACCTGAATATCATCTGTGCAGTTAACTTGGATAGACCACACGGCAGGGACTGGGGGAGCAAATTTCCTCCCACTGTAAGAAAAGATCAGGTTCGTGACCACTTGAGAAACCTGAACATACATAAGTCTATGAGACCTGACGAGATGCATCCCAGAGTGCTGAGGGAATTGGCTGATGCAGTTGCCAAGCCACTCTCCATGATATTTGAAAAGTCATGGCAGTCTGGTGAGGTCCCTGGTAACTCTAAAAAGGGAAACACTGCACCCATTTTTAAAAAGCATAGAAAGGAGGACCCTGGCAACTACCGATCTATCAGCCTCACCTCTGTGCCTGAGGAGATCATGGAACAGATCCTCCTAGATGCTTTGCTAAGGCACATGGAGGACAGGGAGTTGATTTGAGAGGCTTCATCAAGGGCAAGTCCTGCCTGACCAACCTAGTATCATTCTATGATAGGTGACTACATCAGTGGACAAGGGAAGAGCTGCGGGTGTCGTCTACCTGGACTTCTGTAAGGCCTTTGACACAGTCCCCCACAACATCCTTCTCTCTAAATTAGAGAGATATGGATTTTACAGGTAGACTATTCGGTGGATGAGGAATTGGTTGGATGGTCACATCCAAAGGGTCAGTGGCTCGATGTCCAGATGGAGACTGGTGA
>NW_009628202.1:9097-10313 GCF_000690535.1 Cariama cristata | reverse complement strand
TCCCAGCCAAAACCAGCACGTTCTCCAGCCCTTATTCCAAACCATTTATGTCGTGCTCAGGTCCCACACTATCCAATACATTCTCATTACCCACCACCTCCCTTCCCATCCTTTGATACAATACACAGATACCGTTCCCCTCGTCTATGGACCACCCCTGTAAAATGTCCACAAAATGTCCACTGAGTTCATTTAGTCCATGAGTTTGGGCTCCATCTGTTACGGTGGTCACTCAGGACAGGAGCTGTGGTGTATTGCCTGTAGTTACTGGGCACCAAAGCCAGCTCAAGTCAGGTCACCGCTACACTTGCACTGCTTCTTGTAAGACTTCTCCTCCATTGGTTCACGTGGTTCCTGCTGTAGTAATTCCTATAACATGCAACTCAAATCATGGGTTACAACAATTTAAAGGTATTTCCATTACAATCTCCACCCTTTGGGCCAGGGTGTAGGATTTAACATTGCAATGAACTCCCCACCTTGCTCCTAGCCTGGCTAGCAACAAGGGGTTCCTGCTGCGGCATAGACGTATCCATGGCCACAGTTGCTTTGAGGTGCACCTGTTCCAGCATGGCCTTATCCATGGGCCACAATGTCTTCAGAGATGTACCTGCTCCAGCGTGGCTTTACCCACAGCCACCATACCTTCAGGAGTGAACCTGCTCCAACGTGGCCTTACCCATGGCTGCAGTCCCTCTGGGAGTGCACCTGCTCTGTTGTGGGCTGATCCGTGGCCACACGCTTTGAGCTGCTCCAGCATGACCTCATGCACAGCCCCAGATGCTTCGAGATGTACCTGCTCCAGCGTGAACTTATCCTTGGGCCACAATCCCTTCAGAGGTATACCTGCTGTGGTACAGACATAACCACAGCCACAGATGCTTCGAGATGTACCTGCTCTGGCATGGGCTTATCCATGATGGCCACAGATTCTTCAGGGTGTCCTGCTCCCACATGAACTCATCCACAGGTCGCAGTCCCTTCGACTCAAGTTCACCCTGGAGTTCCAGCCTGTCCAGTACAGCAGCACAGAAACGGCAGCGATGCCGTGGGCATCTGCCAGCCCGGGCACATCGCCATTGCTGGTATCAAAATGCTCCCAGGCCCAGCAGAGTAAGATGATCAGCACTACAGCAAGCAGCAGAAGCAAAAAGCAGCCACTAACAAGCACTAGACTCTAATACACAGTAAGGCAAGGAAGCCCCATGGCAAGCAC